>NC_063188.1:42808677-42903448 GCF_023159225.1 Perognathus longimembris pacificus
GATATTACAATTGTTCTTAGGATTTTGTAAATTCTTTTTGATTGTCACTTAGCTGTACTAGGGTTTGAACTAAAGCTCCTTCACTTGGCTCTGCTTTTTGTTGATTACTTTGGAGATAGAGTCTCATGGATATTTATTCCCTGTCTGGCTTCAAACTAGAGATCCCCAGATCTCAAGCTCCCGACAAGATAGGATAGCAGCTGTGAGCTAGTAGGATTACAGCTATGAGCCACTCCCTCTAGGATTTCATTTCAAAAATTGTGGGATAATGAATCTAAACAGTGAAGAAATGGAAATTCATAAACATAACGCTAAGTTTAACATAAATTCTTCATCTTTACATAGATTCCTGCATACAGAGCCTAACAGGTTCAAAACATGTGATTTAAAAAAAAAACACCAAATCAGCTGGGTATGGTATTACTTATCTCTCAGATTGAAACACAAAAGGATGGCTGTCTGGCATACATAGCCAGAAACTGTTTCAAAAGTTAAAACACTGCCAATTAAGTGGGTATAGCAACAATTATCATGTAAGTAACAGTGTATGTTATGAATAAAACTCATTGAAAAAGAATGGAAATGAATACATAAAGAATGATTGTAATATTTAATTCCTCCAAAACAAATCCTCAAAGAACCAAGGTCCCCTCAAGAAATGGGCTAAAGACCTAAAAAGAGACTTCTCTGAAGAGGAAATGAGAATGGACAAGAGAAACATGAAGAGGTGTTCTATATAATTGGCCATAAAAGAAATGGAAATCAAAACTACACTGAGATTCCACCTCACCCCAGTAAGAATGTCCATTCACAGGAAAACTAAGAATAACAAATGCTGAAGGGGATGTGGCCAAAAAGGAACCCTACTACATTGTTGGTGGGAATGTAAACTTATTCAACTGTTCTGGAAAGCAGTATGGAGGTTCTTCAGAAGGCTAAATATAGAGCTCCCCTGTGACCCAGCAGCCCCACTTTTGGGCATCTACACAAAAGATTACTAGCAAGACCACACTAAAACCACCATGACAACTATGCTCACTGCAGCACAATTTATCATCAATGAAATATGGAACCAACCAAGATGCCCCTCAGTAGATGAGTGGATCAAGAAAATGTGGTACATATACAGAATGGAATTTTATGCCTCTATCAGAAAGAATGACACTGCCCCATTCGTAAGGAAATGGAAGGAGATGGGAAAAAAATCATACTAAGTGAAGTGAGTCAGACCCAAAGAAACGTGTAATCTATGGTTTCCCTCATGGAGAATAGTACACATCTAGGATAATCCTAGAAGACAGCAGCTCCAGAGCTATGCCCATATGAACACATAAGATGGTGCCAAGGGAAATAAACTTCAAGTTATGGAAACAAGTGGCACATCACTGCTGCAGTTATTTTCAACATGCCATGTGAAACCATGCCCTTCTTTTTTTTTCTTGTATTCCCTTCCTGGGTTTTAACCGTGAAATCACTGTAACTGATTTTAGTACCCCAGATATTGTATATACATGTATTGTAACTAGTGAAGGGAAAGGGAATATCAAAATCAATAGACAATGGATAAAAAGACAAACCAATGCAACAGCAATAATTACAAAACTATATGATGTAAACCAACTGTACAACTAACTGGGGTGAGAGGGAAATGGGGAGGGGGAAGAGGGGAAATGAGAGAGGAAGTAACAAGTTGGATAAGAAATGTACTCACAGCCTTACATATGAAACTCTAACCCCTCTGTACTTCACTTTGACAAGAAAGAAAAATATATTATTAAAAATATAAATAAATAAATAAAATATCAAGCAAAAATAACTCAAAAAGTCAAGATTCTGTGTAAAGATCATTTGCAAAAACAATTACAAAAATTTTAAATAACATTGTAGAAATAAGCAAATGAAGAAAGGAGAAATCCTAATCAACATATAGACAGTAGGGAGCATTTCCAGGAGAAAGAGGGTTTGTACCTAATTTTGAAAAGTAATACAGGGATGGAAGGACAAGAGTGAAGGGAAGGCACACCATGTTCATACAGCAGGTACAGATTGTCCATATTCAAGTCTTTGAGAAAACTCAGCAAATCATTGAGATTAACTAGGGATCTACTATACTATCTAAAAGAAAAACAAAGCAGGTAGAAGTCACTGGTATTGCATGTTAAAGAAGACAATGAGTTGAAAGAAGGAAATAAAAACCTAGTTTACCCTCTTTAGGGCATTTACCCAAAGGATTATAAGCAAGATCACACTAATGCTACCAGCACAAATATGTTTATCACAGCACAATTAGTCGTTGTTAATATATGGAACCAACCCAGATGCCCCTCAGTAGATGAATGGTTCAAGAAAATGTGATATATATACACAATTGAATTCTATGCATCTAATAGAAGGAATGACAGTCCCATTCATGAAGAAATGGACAGACTTGGAAAAAACCATACTAAGTGAAGTGAGCCAGACCCAAAGACTCCATGGATTCACTCATTGAAAACACTCAGTACTTTTCTAGGATAGTTCTAGCAGAGTAGCACAATAGCACAAGAGCAATGAACTCTTTCTTTCCCATGCTTTTATTCCTGTTGTTACTGTAACTGACTTTGGTACACTTGGTATTGTATGTATGTTTATCAGAACTAGGGAAGGGGAACAACAAAATGGGGAGACAAAGGGTAAAAGGGGTAAAAGGCAAACCAATGCAACAGCAATATTTATAAGACAATATGCTGTAAACTAATTGTACATCTCAGGGGAGTGTGGGGAGGAATGGTGGGAGAAAAATGAAGGGAGAGGTAAAAAGTTTGATAAGAAATGTACTCACTGCCTTATATATGTATCTGTAACCCCTCTGTAAATTACTTTGACAATAAAATAAATTAAATAAAAAAACTAGCGTAGCAGGTAGTCTAGAGAAAAGACTAGCTAAGTTATGTGTTGATAGACACTGTCCACATGTTTAGTTTTTAAACATTTCTTGGTCAATATTTATTCCATTCCAACAGTAAATTGCACACCCACTTACTTACAGCAGGAAGAAGTATAGGTCAAACATTGGGGGTGAAAAGAAAGTCAGTGAACTGAGAATCCTATGAATTGAGTTACAATCCCAGATTGATTGGAATTATCTGTTTTACTTAAATGATATATTTATTTTTAAGGTTTTACAAGTGTCATAGAATGCATTCAATAATATTAAGCTGTAACTATAAACAAGAAAACACATAAAAAGTAATAAGGGGGAAAAGCCATTTCACAAAAGTATGATTCATCTGTATTCACAGCTGAACAACAATTTTGGCCTGTAATTTAAATAATGCTTGACTAGGTGTATTTGCAGTTTAATGAGAATGCAGCCTGTCAGAATCAGAGCTTCACATCAGTACTCTACATTTCTGGGAAATTGATTTTTGTTTATAAACACAAAGTATGGTTATTTTGCTTCTTCCTATACTACCCAAATATTCAAAACCTGTCATGAAGTGTGTAATGAATATAGAAAATAAAAGCAAGGAAGTAAAAGCTTCTGAAAGTCTGAAACTTTACTATTTTTCAGAAATAAAAGTAATTCTAAAACAATAGTTTGCCATTGCAAAAACAACTTTGTTTGACACAGTCTGTGGTGAAAATGCTACCAGCATTTCAAAGGTAGAAGTCATGGATACTGCTAAATGTCCCAAATCAACAGCACATCACTCCACAAAAAAAATGTCACGGTGCCTACGGTAAAGAACTGTGGTTTACTAGTACACTGTCACTATTCATCAAATATTTTAGTTTTGGTTGATTTTCAGGCTTGAACTCAGGGACTCAGTACTGTCCCTGAGCTTTTTCACTTAAAGCTACTTCTCTACCACTTTGAGCCACAGTGCCACTTCTACTTTTCTGGTGGTTAATTGTAGCTAAGTATCTCAGACATTCCTACCCAAGCTGGCTTTGAACCATGATCCTCAGATCTCAGCCTCCACAGTATCTAAGAATACAGTCAAGGGCCAAGGGCATTTGGCTAGCAAACACTTTCAAATGTAGTTAGTATGTAATTTTTCAGATATTCAAAAGGACAAACATAAGACAAAAATATGCAGGAAAATAAATCTATGTCTAGCGCAGACTTTGCATGATAGCATAAAATGTCCTGAATATATTTTCCTGTTTCTCTAAAATAGTTTTGAAGAGATTATTTTAGCTGCTATTATGCTATTTCTATTATGTCATTTTAATGTACAGTATAGCATGTTAATGATAGAATATTAGGTTACATTATAATATAGTTGACATATGCTTTTAATAGATCAGATTAGTACTTGGTACATTTCTATTTGCACTGAAAGTACAGAATTATAAAATTATATGCTGGAAGCATATGATATGTGAAAATTAATTAATTAATTCTCCCATTTCTTTATAGCACAGAGAAAGTGATAGTACAAATGTTTATAAGTCACTCAAATCAATGGCTAATCAACAACTGTCCACTCTAAGCAAATGTCTACATTATTAAAATGAGTAGGGAAATAGTAGATAAAGTACATTTTTCTCCATCTCCTTCATGAACTCAATCAAAATCATCAGAGCCTGTCCTTTCTACCTCACACCTCTTACCTGAGATATTGTTTCTAGTAAGAAGTAGACTCAGAGTTCATGTTAGAGTAGAAATGGCTAACAGTATAGCCTTTTATCTCATTTCCTAGTTCACAGTCCTGGAAATTCACCTAAGAAAAAAGAAGGCACACTTCCCAGCAAGGAAATTACTCATCAACTCTGAGATCACCTTAGTTCATTAGGTCCAATGTGTGACAGGATGATAAAATCAGAATTTACACCATGATTTAAATTTACAAAAAAGAAAATAAAAACATTTTTTATCTTTAATACTACATCTTCCTCAAATACATTTTTTATTAAAAAGCTGTTCTGGCTCAAAATATAAATAGGCTTCATTCACTGTATTTAAAAAATACATAGTTCAATCAGTAACTAAAGCCCTGGCTCTAGTGATACAGTTGCCAGGCCCTCAGTGAAAACCATATTTCCATTAAAAATGACCTACTACAAAAATTAATTACTTTCAGCTACAATTTCTTTATTGGTAAACTTACATAATCAGTAATGGTGACAAATCAAAGTGATAAATGAAAATGCTGGTATTAATCAGCAATGAAGGGAATGAAAATAAGCAGTTAGAATGTTGCTTAGAATACTTATGACTTCAAACAATAGACTGAAAGTAGCAAACAAATGTCAGAGAAAAATTGAGTCACTGTAAACAAGAAAATAAATGTGTAAAAAAAATATTCCAACACCCCCTAAAATAATTAACCATTCTGTTAGAAATAAAAGATGAATAAAGAATATGAGCTCATGGGTAAAAGTATTTTCAGATTGCAATAGTATGCCATAAAATAATAGATTACTCCACTGTGATGAGAAATAAGAGGTTTTATGACTGTTATTGTCATTGTTAATGTTTCATTTTCCTTAAATAATTATGAAAATGAACACGGTGAAGCCAAGTTGTAATTTAAGAGAAAAATGTTTTCAAATTCTACAACACTAATGCTATTATAGCCTTAGTTGATATACTTGTAGTCTTATACAGTCATCAACCATTGTAAAGTGCACAAACACATGCAGTCCCACAAGCCTGCATAAAATACAGATGGTCGATAGCCAGGTAAATAGATCAATGATTACAAAGATGAATTGAGGAGACAAAAATAAGCTCTACTATTATACATGCATGAACTTCCTGACTATAAGAATAATTATACTTTAGAACTCGTTAATTGAGGGAAGTTGAAGAATCTTTTTTCCCCTGCACAATCAATAGATAACCATCTATCTTTGATGACAAAGGTGTGGCATTGCCTGGAATGGGGGAATGGATGGGATGACCTTTGCTTCACTCTAATCACTTTGTCAGTATTCAAGAATGAGTTCCATCGATCACATCAGCTGTTTTGAGATTTAAAATCACATTTAGGAAAGCATAAGCATATGGTTATCTGTAGATTCTACATACTGCATTCAGTACAGTAATGGATAATCAAGTAGAGTTTAGAAAAGTAACTTCAACAGGATATGTAAAAATTATGTACAGGAGACAAGCTGAAATATTATCATGCAAAGTGTTATCCATAGAAATGTGTATGTGATATCTGGGTCTGAAGTAAGTAAACTGGAGCCATATTTTTTACTGAGGACAATTTGGGGAACTAAATAGGGAGGGAGGGAGGGAGGGAGGGAGGGAGAGGGAAAAGAAAAAGGAGAGAGGGAGGAAGGAAAAAGAAGTAAAGAAAGAGGAAGGAAGGAAGGAAGGAAGGAAGGAAGGAAGGAAGGAAGGAAGGAAGGAAGGAAGGAAGGAGGGAGGGAGGGAGGGAGGGAGGGAGGGAGGGAAGGAAGGAAGGAAGGAAGGAAGGAAGGAAGGAAGGAAGGAAGGAAGGAAGGAAGGAAGGAAGGAAAGAAGGAAGGAAGGAAAGAAGGAAAAGAGGGAGGGAAGAGTTTTAAATGAAGGGAAACCAGGGAGGGTGGAAGAATACAAAAGAATAGGATGAAGGAAAATTACAGAAACTATTGCAAATGGAGAGAAAGCATGAATGCGTTTGTCCCTTTACAATATATGTAGGTGGTATAAGGAAACTCACTGAAAGCTGTGAAGAATAGAGTTTGGGTGGAAGACAAAGAAAGAGAATTAGAGGGAGTTAATTTGAATAAAGTATAATATAGTCATGAGTGAGATATTGTAAGGGCTAATCTGAGAATCTGGGTGACTAAATATAAGTTTTAGTGTTAAAATTATAACAGCTTCTAAACCCTGGTGATGACTCCATGCTAGAAGGTTGCACCCCCACCCATGAGACTAGTTTCTCGTAGTTTGTCATTTAAAAATATAGGGATCCCTTGTTCTCCTCTGTACCTAGGTAGCAACCATGGTAATGGACAGTAAAAAATGATAATAGAGGGAGTTAATTTGAATAAAGTATAATATAGTCATGAGTGAGATATTGTAAGGGCTAATCTGAGAATCTGGGTGACTAAATATAAGTTTTAGTGTTAAAATTATAACAGCTTCTAAACCCTGGTGATGACTCCATGCTAGAAGGTTGCACCCCCACCCATGAGACTAGTTTCTCGTAGTTTGTCATTTAAAAATATAGGGATCCCTTGTTCTCCTCTGTACCTAGGTAGCAACCATGGTAATGGACAGTAAAAAATGATAATAGTCACAGACTATAGAAATAACCACAATAGTATAGAAATCCATGGTAACTGTTGAGTTGGTTTACTTATGATTGAGTACTGGATTGTTCTGTCCCACCCATGCTGGCTTAGTGGTAATGGGTAAACATGGTAGCAATTGTTAAAATAAAGTTGGTAATAGGTCAGCCTAACCACAAAATTCTGCTTCTGTAAATGGCTTGCTTAAACCACTTGTGACTTGCTCTACCCCCTGCATTAACCCTGGCCTCAGTGTTATGTGACCACCTGCTGTCAGTTCCCTATGCCAAGGCCAGTTCCCATTATCAAAGCCAAAATAGGTAACTGAAAGAGTAGATAGCCAATAGAAATAGGGCAAGTCTTGCTTGGTGGATGCCATCCAAATAAGTATCTGCCAAGTTGGAAATACCCTGCCCCTGTTGTAATCACAATAAAAACCCTGTCTATCTGAGGGTTGGGACTCTGAATCCAGATCCACTGCCTTGGTGATGGCTGAGAGACAAGGCTCCAGCTTACAATAAAGTCTCCTCTGCATTTGCATCAGAATTGCATCCTTGGTGGTCTATGGGGACCCCAAATCTGAGCATAACAATATCAAGCTGAAACCCCTTGATACAATTAAACTACATTTAAAAATGAATAAAAGGAAAGTTAAACATACTTTGTCAGAAAGGGTTTACCAGGCAAAGGGTGAGCAGCAAATGGAGGTGTAAAGGATAGTGGATATAGTTCAAATACTTTTTATGCATTGAAAGCAATAGAACAATGAAACTTGTTGAAAATATTTTAAGAAGAGGGACACATGTATGAAGGACAATCATGGCGGGGTATGAGATTGATTTGGATATATTGTCTTCATACATGGAAATATTGTAATGAAACCATCATGTACAACTAACATATGCTACTTTTTAAAACATGAAAAAAATCAAATGGAGCAGAGAACAAAAGTCCAGAGTTAAATAGGTCATTTGTTTAAAAATGTGTATGTTATATAATGTAGATTGCATTAAGAAAGAAGGAGGAAAAACAATCCTACATAAATGTCACTGCATTTTGGGGGTCTTTAAAGAGGCATCACAGCACTGTACGGTAACTGAAAAACAGCATAATGTAGCTTTCAAAAAAGCTAGAGGCAAACATTTTGGAATTCATACCAGAGAAAAATGATAATTGAGGAAATAGGTTAATTTAATGTTTTACAATGTTTATTTCTATGAAAACATTGCATGCCATTTAAATGATCAACTTTATTAACTTCTGAATGAGTTAAAGAACAAACTTTCCTCTACTATATTCTGTCCTGAGATGTCTCCTTTTGCACAGATCTGGTCCCTTCAAGGTATGTATTCTTGAGAAACATAGTCATTAGCTTTCCATTTGTCACTCTTCCTCAATATAAGACAAAGAATTTCCTAGATCCTCAACGTCCAATAAATGCATTTTAGCAAATGATTCCAATAATCACTGTTTTCAGTTCTGAACTCTATATCATTTGATCTGTAATACTCGCAAAATGTGTACCTTCTACATTGGCCTTTCTCTCCTTTCTTACCTCTTAATCAGTGATACACTCAGTTTCTCTATCCCAATGATTTTTTATATATAATTTTTAAGGTTCTTAGCCATCTATATCTGCCTTTTCCCTATATTTGAAATATTTTAAAACTTCATTGCTCTGGCCACTTCATGTACACTCTGAGTTGTAAAATGTTCCAAACACAATTAAGACCACACTTAAACTTAATTGTTTGGCATACAAGTAGTCTACTATATTCAGAAAGATTGAAGTTTACAAGAGATGGAAATGAGGAAGAAGAGAAAAAAATATGGTGAGAGAAAGGATAAAGGGCAAACCAATGCGTGATACAATATATTGGAAACTAACTGTACAACTTGGAGGTAGGGGAGGGCTGGGGGGGAAGGTGGGAGAAAAACGAGGGAGGGTTTAACAAGTATGACAAGAAATGTACTCATTGCCTTACATATATAACTGTTAGCCCTCTGTGCATCACCTTGAGGATAAAATTAAATTTAAAAAGGGGCGGGGAGAGAGAGAGAGAGAGAGAGATGGAAATGAGTCAACCTGAGTCATTGTGTTAGGAAGTAGTAAGGTAAGTGGCAAATTGCAAGGTATATAACATTAAAAGTCTAAAATTTAAGCCTTCCAAAGAGCAAATAAAGTGTATCTGAGTGAAAAAGACAAAGAGAATGTCTATGAATCACTAGATTGTGATAGCTCTGTCTCTATGCTATGATCTCAAGCAATATAATAATTTATATTCTTTCACATTACTACCACTGTATAACTAAACTTTCTCCGACAAATAAACATATTAATCTTTATATACCACAAGTCTTTGTCCAACCTATCCATCTCCTAATGGCAACATAAATCCTGCTAGAACTTCAAAGCCTAACTCATGTCTCTTCTAGAAAGCCCACCTTTGGCACAGCCCAATTTGAGGCTACTCTCAGCACCAGAAAGCACGTTTACTTCCACAGTTCTTATTGAAATAGAATAAAATATGTACGGGTAAAAGGGAAACTAACTGTATCAAAACAATTATCGACATATTTACAAAAATAAAGCATGATACAATAATGCATATGATTCTTGATTAAAGCATTAAAAATAAGATCTAGTGGCAGATCTAATAAGTACTTTCCTTCTGAAGTAGTAATAAGGGTAAACAATGTTTCAAGAAATCTGCAACACCACAATGATATAAAAATATTTATTATTTCTCTTAGTATCAAAGTTAGAAGTATGATTAATACTACTTTATAGTCTATTGCCTACAACTTTAATTAAATGAAATACAAAATACTAATTAGAAGTAAATGAAAATAAACATGTAATATTTTATACAGCCAAGAAAAGGGACTGTGAACTCCTGACTACCAACATTTTCTCATCATATCTTTGAGTTGTTCTGCAGTAATGATATGCTACCTTCTATGAGGATCATGTATTTTTCACATATGCTTGAGAAATCTGAGCATAAATTTCCTAAAAACATATTTTTCTGTACTTACTAATTATTTCCATACTCTAATTATCTCCAAAAATATGCTGAATCAATCTTTTGAAACTACTAATTTCATTTCATTATCAACTTCTATATGTAAAATTCTCTACACATTTTCTTTATCCTACTGATATATCTGAATACATTTTATGTGGTTTTTTCCTAGAGAAATCAAGGTAAATTACACACGAGCAGCTTTTCAAAGCTGGAAGAATATTTCTAACAATCTACACATTATTTGGAAGTAACTCATAATTGCTTATATTAAGAGTGCCTCAACAACCTCAGGTTATACTGTACTTTTAAATGTTTCCATGTGTTACAATAAGTACTTTTAGGACATTTTAATTTCTACCACTTAGTGACACTCAGGTTCTATCTTAAAGTTGAATATTTCAAAAAAATAGATGTTAATACTTTTATTAATAACCATAATATTTGAGCTTCATCTTGTTGATTAAATGAAAGTAGTTGTATTTATTATTTTAGTAAAAGATTTATCCAGTCAAGTAACTAAAATCTATTCATTGTTTCACAAAGAAGAGTATATTGGCCCATAATCTAGGAAATAATGCTAGTGTTAATTCAATCCCTGGAAACTAATGTACCCTTAATTGTTTCTTGTTGTTGTTTTTGTTGTTGCTGTCATGAGAAGACAACCATGCTACATGAACAACAAACAATGATTACGCATGGATGGAGTTTAGCACTGTAATCAAGCACAATTTACAACAAAGTTAATCTGATGATACACATTTAATGCTATGCATTGCTGATGTGCTACAGGGTAATTAGACACAAATGGTAAACAGCTCATATGAATGGCAAATAGATATTACTTTTGCCTCACTGAAGCAAACATTTAATGAATAAGGAGGGGGAAAGAAGTGCTGGTGATTATAGTGTTTTTTCTTACATGAGGAAAGCAGTCTTCTTTGGGGGATGAAAAATCATTGACTTATCATTTGTGACTCATATCCAAGTAGCCCTACACTAATTATACAGATTATAATATGTGTGAGTCTGTTTTGTTTTCCGATAAGCTAAGAACATGAGTTTTAATTGAACAGAGTAAGGAATGAGAAAATATTTCAGAGTATCTGGCACCAAGAAGGAAACCATGTTAGCTTTCAAAAGACTTCAATCATGTAGAAGGTATGGGAAAAAACAGAAGGTACAAAAAATAGTGGGGCAAAGACAGATGCTGGTGTTTCACACCTGTAATCCTAGCTAATTAAGAGGATAAAGGGTACCCAAAGATTACAAACAAGAACACTAAAGCCACCAGCACAACAATGCTCATCGCAGCACAATTTGTCATAGCTAAAATATGGAATCAACCCAGATGCCCCTCAGTAGACGAATGGATCAGGGAAATGTGGTACATTTATGCAATGGAACTTTATGCCTCTACCAGAAAGCATGACATTGCCCCATTCATAAGAAAATAGAAGGACTTGGAAAAAAATTATACTAAGTGAAGTGAGCCAAACCCAAAGAAACATTGACTCTATGGTCTCCCTCATAGGGAATAATTAGCACAGGTTTAGGCTAGTCACAGCAGAGGATCACAAGAGCCCAATAGCTATGCCCTTACAAACACATAAGATTATGCTAAGTGAAATGAACCCCATGTTATGGAAACGAGTGTTATATTACTGTTGTAATTACTTTCAACATGCCATGTGAAATGGTAGCTTTTTTTGTTGATAATCCTCTTGAATCCCCTTCCTGTGGTTGTCCCGTGCTATCACTGTATCTCATCTGAGTACCCTGGAAACTGTATATACTGGTATTACAACTAGGGAAGGGAAAGAGAATATCAAAATTGAGGGATAAAGGATAAAAAGAAAAATGACTCCAAAAGAAATACTTACAAAACTATTTAGTGTAAACCAACTGAACAAGTCATGGATGGAGAGGAATAATGGGAGAGAGGAGGGGGCAGAAGAGCGAGGAGGTAACAAATTGTACAAGAAATGTACCCACTGCCTTACATATGAAACTGTAACCCCTGTGTACATCAATTTGACAATAAATAAGTAATTATTTAAATAAATAAATAAGGTTCAAAACTGGCCCACACAGAAAAGTACTTGAGAGGCTTATCTCCAATTAAATATCAAAAGACCAGATGTAGCCATGAGCACAAAAGGCTCAGGGACTTCCAATGGGCTCTAATCAAAATTCATGCCCAAAAGGCAAAAGTAAACAAAAGCATAATGACAATAACCACCACCACCACCACAACAACAACAACAAAAACAAACTCACATATATATCCTCATGGAAAAAAAAAAGAAGGAAAATGGTAATAAAGACTTAACAAGGGCTGGGAGTATGGCCTAGTGGTAGAGTGCTTGCCTCATATACATGAAGCCCTAGGTTTGATTCCTCAGCACCACATATACAGAAAAGGCCAAAAGTGGCCCTGAGGCTCAAATGACAGAGGGTAGCCTTGAGCAAAAAGAAGACAAGGACAGTGCTCAGGTCCTGAGTTCAAGCCCCAGGACTGGCAAAAAAAAATAAACCAACTCACTACCTTATATAACAGTAACCCCTCTGTGCATCACCTTGAAAATAAATAAAATTTAAAAAATAAATAAAATACTTAACAACAGGAATGGTAATCAACAAAATAGGCAAGAATGAGAGAGGTCCATATCAACTCATATATTATAGGTAAAAAATGCACACACACAGACACACAGACACACCTACACACAGACACACAGACACACACACATACACACACACACACACACACAAATCTACTGATTATCATTAGAACAAAATCACCATCCTAGACTGTAATCCAACTTTACGATGATATGATTTGAAATATAGCTGTTTTGACAATAAAGCATTTGATACTAAACCAATATTTTCAAGAATTCAGACATACTTGCTAGTATTACCAAACGTGAAGCGATTCATTCCTTTAAACTGGACCAAGCTTATCCATTGTAAATAGGAGTAAATAGATACTGCCTATGCTGTAGAATAAAGTAACATACAAAAAAATTCCCAGATAATATCTCAATGTATATCATTTAAAAGATGGCTGCATATGAGATATGAATAGGTACAAATCTTAGTTCTAGTATTCCCAGAAGAGATGAAAACATACTTTAAGAAAATAATGAATCAGTTTTCTAAATTGTTACAAAGAATCAAATATCATAGAACCACTCTACACATTCTCATTTGATTTTATTTATCAAGGCAAGTAAAGGAAAAACAATGGTGTTTTAATGAACAAAATACTGACAACACGCATCAACTCTTCAAAATCTTACACTTTTTTCATAATTTCATTACATCTCAAAAAAGTAAATGCAACGATTACAATAGCAAAAGAAAATGACAATTATTTCCTTGAAATTTTTTTGCAGTTCTACAATATAAAACTTCAACCAGAAAGAGCCACACATACAGTTTGATAATTTGAGATACACATGCACACATCTAATTACCTAATATATGTTCATAAATAAATATATAGACATATGCATACACATACACATGTGTGTATGTAGGTCTGTGTGCAGTAGATACAAATATGTATTATAGATGTGTGTATAGACACATATATATGTAGACAGATAAGTAATTAGAAACATATAAAACCTATTCTACAGAGAACTGTTATAGTGTTCACAATAACATATTAATTTTGTATTAGAGAAATAGTATAAGAGGGAGGCAAAACAACTTAACGGCCTAAGTCAAAACAGCCCTTGTTTTGAATTCTAGTCGTCTACTGTGCCACTTATAAGTTAGGTGACCCTGGAAAAATCTGAAAACCTCAGTTCTTTATACACACACACACACACACACACACACACACACACACACACATATCTGCTGGGTGCTGATGGCTCATGCTTTTAATCCTAGCTATTCATTAGGCTGAGTACTAAGGATTTCCTTCAAAGGGAGCCTGTACACAAAAGTCCTTGAGACTCTTTTTTTTTTTTCAATTTTTTATTGTCAAACTGATGTACAGAGAAGTTAGTTTCATATGTTAGGCATTGGATACATTTCTTGTACTGTTTGTTACCTCCTCCCTCATTCTCCCCTCCCCCTGCCCCCTTTCCCGCCCCCCCCCACCATGAGTTGTTCAGTTCATTTACACCAAACACTTTTGCAAGTATTGCTTTTGTAGTCATTTGTCTTTTTTACCCTGTGTCTCTCGATTTTGGTATTCCCTTTCTGTTTCCTAGTTCGAATACCAGTATATACAGTTTCCAATGTACTCAGATAAGATACAGTGATACTGTGGGTACAACCACAGGAAGGGGATAGAAGAGGAATATCAACAATAGAAGCTACGGTTTCACATGGCATGTTGAAAGAAATTACAACAGTGATTTAACAGTCGTTTCCATAACATGGAGTTCATTTCACTTAGCATCATCTCATGCATTCAAAAGGGCATAGCTATTAGACTCTTGTGATCCTCTGATGTGGTTAGCCTAAACCTGTGCTATGTATTCCCTAGGAGGGAGACCATAGAGTCCATGTTTCTTTGGGTCTGGCGCACTTCACTTAGTATAATTTTTTCCAAGTCCTTCCATTTCCTTACAAATGGGGCAATGTCTTTCTTTCTGATAGAGGCATAAAATTCCATTGTGTATATGTACCACATTTTCCTGATCCATTCTTCTACTGAGGGGCATCTAGGTTGCTTCCATATTCTAGCTAGGACCAAAACAGGCCTGAAGACCAATGGAACAGAATTGAAAACCCAGAAATGAACACACAGAACTATGCCTACTTAATCTTTAATAAAGGAGCTAAATCAATAGTCTGGAAGAAAGATAGCCTCTTTAACAAATGGTGCTGGCAAAACTGGTTCAACAAACTATAACTAGATCCTTATATATCACCCTGCACCAAAATCAATTCCAAATGGATCAAAGACCTCAAAATTAAAACAGATACCCTGAAAACACTAAAAGAAGGAATAGAAGAAACACTTGGGCTCCTTGACAAAGGACAGAACTTCCTTAAAAAAGACCCAGAAATGCTACAAATCAAAGAAAGGATGGACAAATGAGACTGTATCAAACTGCAGAGCTTCTGCAGGGCAAAGGACATAGCTCGCAAGATAACAGAAAGCCCACAGATTGGGAAAAGAGCTTTACCAACCTTACAATGGACAAAGGCCTCATATGTAAAATATATGCAGAACTGTAAAATATATACAGAACTAAAAAAATTAAATTCTTCCAAAACAAAACCGCAAAGAACCAATAACCCCCTCAAAAAGTGAGATAAAGACTTAAAAAGACACTTCTCTCTTGAGGAAATGAGACTGGCCAAGAGACATATGAAAAAGTGCTCTACATCACTGGCCATAAAAGAAATCAAAACAACATTGAGATTCTATCTTACCCCAGTAAGAATGTCCTATATCAAGAAAACTAACAATAACAACTGTTGGATGGGATGTGGCCAAAACGGAACCCTACTTCATTGTTGGTAGGAATGTAAACTGGTTCAGTCACTCTGGCAAGAGGTATGGAGATTCCTCAGAAGGCTAAACATTGAGCTCCCCTATGACCCAGCAGCCACACTTTTGGGCATCTACCCCAAAAGTCCACAAACAAGAGCACACTAAAGCCACCAGCACAACAATGTTCATCGCAGCACAATTTGTCCTTGAGACTCTTATCTCCAATTAATGACCAGACAACCAGAAGTAGCACTGTGGCTCAAAGTGGTAGAGCACTAACTTTGGGCAAAGGATCTCAGGGACATGGCCTAAGCCCCAAGTTCAAGCCCCATAACAGATCAAAATGAAAAGGAAATACATTAAATATGTTAGGCCTTATTTTACAGGGATTACTATCAATATCATAAAAGAAAAATACATATAACACATATAGTGCTTGATATACAATCCCTAGCATATATTAAGCACTCATAAAAATTAGTCTAATCTGGGCACTGGTGGCTCACGTCTATAATACTAGCTGCTCAGGAATCTGAGATGTAAGGATCACAGTTCTAGGCCAGCACAAGTAGGGAAGTGCATGAGACTCTTATCTCCAATTAGACACCTAAAAACCAGAAGTGGAGCTGTGCTTCAAAGTGGTAGAGGGCTAGCCTTAAGCAAAAAGCAACAACTCAGAGACAGTAAACAGGACTTAAGTTTAAACCCCAAAAGTCTACTATACTTAACCAAAGATCTTGAATGACTATTTAACTTTTGAACCCTCAGCTTTTACATTCAGAATAAAGTAAAAACAATAGCTATATGACATAACACATGTAATTTCATGTACAATGAATGATAGGAATTTTATATTTTAAAGAATAGTAGCTATTAAGTGACAGAAAAAGAATAAGAAAGTATATATTAAAGGGAGTCCTTTTATTATTAATAAAGCTAAATGATCCTGATTCTATTATCTAGATATAGATGAGTATTTTCTACCAACCCCAATGAAAAGATAGCAATTTACAAATAGCTGTGAAAATAATCAAAAAAGGAAGTTGTCCAACGTACCTGAATTAATGCCTCACTCAGCATGTCTTCATTAACCTCGAGAATAATGTTTTTTATATCTTCATATGGCATGCGATATGATCCCAGGAAGATAGCTTTAAAAAAAAATAGCTGACCTTAGTAAAAACAGAACTGCACGAAAAATTAGTTTCTAATAAATATCTGGTTATTTATAGGCTCAAAATACAAAATTTCTGGAATACCAACTTACAGAATTATGACAAGTAGTAAATGGTTTTGATTTGATATCTATGGAGTCATTTTTTTTCATTTTTTTATTATTTATTGTCAAATTGATATACAGAGAGGTTACAGTTTCATATGTTAGGCCTTGGGTACATTTCTTGTACTGTTTGTTACCTCCTCCCTCATTCCCCTTTCCCCTACCCCCTTTCTCCTCTCCCCCATGAGTTTTTGTTTGTTTGTTTGTTTGTTTGTTTGGCCAGTCCTGGGGCTTGGGCCTGAGCACTGTCCCTGGCTTATTTTTGCTCAAGGCTAGCACTCTGCCACTTGAGCCACAGCGCCACTTCTGGCCATTTTCTGTATTTGTGGTGCTTGGGAATTGAACCCAGGGCCTCATGTATAGGAGTCAAGCACTCTTGCCACTAGGCCATTTCCCCAGCCCCTCCCCCATGAGTTTTTCAGTTGGTTTATACCAAATGGTTTTGCAAGTATTGCTTTTGGAGTCATTTGTCTTTTTTTGCTTTGTCTCTCTATTTTGACATTCCCTTTCACTTCCCTAGTTCTAATACCAGTATATACAGTATCCAGTGTACTCAGATAAGATACAGTGATAGTGCAGGTACAACCACAGGAAAGGGATACAAGAGGATCATCAACAATAGAAGCTATGGTTTCACATGGCATGTTGAAAGTAATTACAACAATGATATAACAGTCATTTCCATAACATGGAGTTCATTTCACCTAGCATCATCTTATGTGTTCATAAGGGCATAACTATTAGGTTCTTGTGATCCTCTGCTGTGATTAGCCTAAACCTGCACTAATTAGTAATTTTATATCTCATGTATAAAAAGTATAAATACCATTTGTACAAAATAAAAATCCCATTGACAACACTCATAATTATATGCTGAGAATGAAGTAATATAACATGAAGAAGACATTAGAAATTTAAGTAAAGTTAGCCTTTTAATTCAATGTAGAATTTAGTGAAGAGATTACCAAAATTATTAGTCAGGAATGATGGTAAAGCAACAACTTTTTTAAAAAATATCAATTTATGGTAGCACCTCCTTCTCTGTAACTTCATTTTCAGTGGTTTCAGTAAGCTACAGACAACCACAGACTGAATATAACAAGTGAAAATCTCACGACACAATTTACGACTTTAATGTAGGTGCTGTTCTGAAAAACATCATGAAATTCTATGCTCTCTCACCTGTCATCCAAACCAACCATTTGCTTAGCATATATTTAAGTATTTGAAACCTACCTGTCAATATTAGTAGATGCTATGATTTAAGTATGAACTATGCTAAATGCAACGTTCAGGGCTATCCTGTGATTGGAACATGAGCAGTCTCATTGAATCCACTTGGGACTTTATAACATAATGGAAGAGGGGTCAACATGGAAGAAATTAGTTTGGCATGACATAAAAGGGACATAGATTTCTGGCATTTTTCTTCCTGCCCAAGAAGAATGAGTGGCTTTGTTACACCATATTTATTATATTATTCTTGTATATATCATTGTACTATATATAATTTTGTATATTACTGGTGTTAAGCTCTAACTATGCCCAATTTATCGATTGTACACTATAATGGATACACACACACACACACACACACACACACTGTACTTGGCAATTTTCTATCACAGAAACAATTTTAAGTGCCTGTACACTCTGCATTCCTGCTGACAATCATATGATGTGCTGTTTTGTATTATTAATTGCTTGACATACACTAAATTATATTGCTCTGTCAACATTTAATCAGGTATATTTTATGTCATTCTGTAAGAACTGGACAAATACATATAATAGCTCACCATTCACTTAGAATGTATTTATCAACAACATGTCACATTTTCATTTCTCATTAAATATGCTTTTTTTTTTAAAAAAAAGAATATAAATGTGTTCTTTTCTTGAAAATTGTTGCAAATAAATTGTATTTCCCTGAAAATATCTACATGATTTCACTGGTACCAAAGGAAAAATGAATCCTCAAAACTGAAGCAAAAGGATACCTAAGTAGAAAATCAAATGAGATAACCACATCAGATAATGTTGACAAATATCAACCAGCAATTAAGATCATACTGCGATGGTGGGAGAAAACATCCCAATCATTAACTTTAAAAGAAAATGTATCAGGTAATCAATGAACAAATTCACCAAGGTATTTAATTTTCTTGTTCTTTTTTTAGGAGAGAAGTGGAGTTGCCAAGCCTGATGCTCAAAGTTCGGGCCTATGTGCTATCCGTGTGCTGAAATTCCACTGCTGGCTTTTTTGATGGCTAATTGTAGATGAAAAGCTCATGGAGTTTCTTGACTAGGTTAGCTCTCAACTGTGATTCTCAGATCTTAGCCTCCTGAGTAGGTGGGGTTATAGGCATGACAAGCACCTGTCTTTGACTACTTTTGTAAAGCAACATTCCTAGTAACAGGAAATTGATGAGTTTTTCAGTCTGATCCTCTATAACACATTCCTTTACAAAATAAACTCTCATGTTATCTTTACAACTAAAAATGCTTAATGTCTTGAAATTTCTCATCTATTGTATTTTCTTATCCTTGGAATCTTAACAGAATACTATAATGACATAAACTTCTGAAAGTAATGCATAGGGGGAAGTATGTCAAAGTAGAACTCAGATGTACATACTTGAAAGGTGAGTTCAACTGTACAGCTATTTCAGAAATGCAATAAACACTGCATGAATAGTTCATTAACCACTTTTAATTTGTTACAGTTAATTTCTCTGGTTGTATCACAATCACTTCAAGCATAAAAAATAGCAATGAAAAGACTTGCCCAAGGTGACCAGGGAGCACTCTACTCATAAGGGAAAAAAATTAACATTCTCCTTGAAACTCCACCATACATTTCATTTTTCATTTGGAGCAGTTGTCAAAAGTTTAATCTATTAAGTTTCATCTAAACTGACCAAAGCCGAAAGCATATTTTTTGCCAAAATGCCTGTAACAAAAATGTAACCTCAATCATATTCATACAAAATTTTGTTGTTGGAAGATTCCTAATATGACTGCTGAAAGAAGTTACACACTTTCAAATTGCATTAAACAGCCAATGACAACATCACCATGAGAAATAGTAAATGCAAACACTTTACATACATAGATTCTGGGCTGTTTTGGTATCCAGAATCCTCAACTCTTTCATTTTCTTCTTTACAAGTGTAGCCTTCTTTTCTTCAGAAGCTTCTGAGCTTTTTGGAACTGAAAGAAAAATGTTGATTCGTAAACAAAGATGGTATTAATCCAAGTACATGTATAATTTTAGTAAGGTATATTAACTACATTAATAAAGTTCATTCTGAAATCAATAAATGTGTTTATTTCTTCAGTTCAGGGAATAGAATAAACAGATATATATAGACCAGCTTAGAGGTTTCCCTACAAATTAAATATCAGCACTTAACTAGAAAAGATAAGCCAAATAGAACCAAAAATCAATTGCTGCTTCTTACCTAATGTGCAACATTAATTACTTCTTTACAGGTACCTACAGCAGTGCTGGAATTAAATGTACAGCAAAATCTCACTAATTTGTACTAATTGAGGAAATAGGGAAGACATGCATTTCTTCTAAAATATGCTAAAATTGAGACATTTATTTAATTCAATGAACTTGCTTTAAAGCACTTAAGGTAACTTTAACTGCAAAACAGGTTGCCTTAGAAAACTCCCTGCCAAGTCTGCTTTGAAGAATAGCTATGAACCATTAGTAAACAGTGGCAGTCATTTGCATACATATAATTAGGGAACTTCAATGATATGCTATTTTCAGTATGTTGGCTCAGTACCTTGCATTAATTTAAAATACTATCAACTTTCTTAGAACAAAAGACGCATCTGTACTTTCTTTACATGCTTACCCTCTACCTAAAAACAGTTAAAAAGACAGATACTACCAGAAGTTGCCTTGACAACAAGTAAGGATCAAGCTATGCCACAGTGTCCAACTTCCTATCCTCTTCAAAAAAAAAAAAAAAGCTAGGTGCTGGTGGCTGACACCTGTAATCTTAGCTACTCAAGAGGTTGAGACCTGAGGATGAGCAGAAAAATCCCCATAAGACTCTTATCTACAATTAGCCACTCAAGAAGTGGAACTGCCACTGTGGCTCAAGAGGTAAAGTGCTAGCCTACACCACAAAGAGGCTCAGGGACACTGTCCAGGCTCCAAGTTCAAGCCCCACAAGAGCCCTAAATGAATGTGGTTATCTGCTATGAAAATGAAGCATGTATATCAATTGTTTTTACCACTGATAGTGCTCATCAGTTGACCTATTCTAAGGTACAAATAAGGTTTATAGATAATAGGACCATTAATTCATGAGCCAATCCTTAGATTGCAATGGCTGTTGTCCTGTCACTAATACTACTCAATTTCATCACTAATTCATATGTCTATGATCATGTTGTTCTCATTAATCAGTATTAGAAAATAACTTCATTTTTATTCAATGATGCTATTATTTTTATTCATTGAATATTTGTGAAGTATAACACAAAAGAGTTGTTAATGTTGTGGGGTTTTTTTTAGAGGAAATAATGCTACATATTCTAAGGTTTGATTTCTGTGGGCTTTTTGTTTTGATTTTTCTTTACTATTTTGTTGTTGTCTTATTTTTGAATATTACCATTAGGAAAACATTGATAGGATATTATAAGATACAAGAAAATATTGTGAGTCTATTAAGATTGTCTTTGTTTTAATAGTATTAAATAAAGAGAAATGAATTAGCTTACAAAAGAAAGAACAGGGGGCTGGGGATATAGCCTAGTGGCAAGAGTGCCTGCCTCGGATACACGAGGCCCTAGGTTCGATTCCCCAGCACCACATATACAGAAAACGGCCAGAAGCGGTGCTGTGGCTCAAGTGGCAGAGTGCTAGCCTTGAGCAGGAAAAAGCCAGGGACAGTGCTCAGGCCCTGAGTCCAAAGGCCCAGGACTGGCAAAAAAAAAAAAAAAAAAAAAAGAAAGAACAGATATGTAAATAACAAGTTTTAATAGTTCTAATTCACAAGAGTGACCAACGTGAAGTCATGTACAATTTCTAATTAGATAATGTAATGATTGCACTTGAAAATTATGTTGTTATTGAAGGTATGAAGAAGTGTGTCATGTTAACTGAACATAGACTGATTGCTAATACTGGAAGAAAAATTACTTTTAATGTATTTCTTTTAAAATCTTCACAAAATGTTTCTCAAAGGATTTTTCAAAGGGCAAAGAGGCTTTTGGAAGAAATAATCAACATTTTTTCTTATTCTACCTTTTAAGCCACAGGTAGCTTAAAACAAGCATATAAATAATAAAAAAATTCAATGACCATTTATTTTGTCTATTAAATATAAAATGAGTCATACTAAAAGAACTTCTAAAAAGATTTAGGAAAATTAATTCAGTAAAAGGGAAGGTCAAGAAAATTATTTTGATGTCCCAATTTGAGTAAACTCAACTGTAGGAACTAATTAACCAAGAATATACAAGATTACATTGCTGTCCAATGATGGCTATATAAAGATTATTCTATACACCAACAGGCTCCTGGGTAATACAGACATACGTAAGGCTCATTAGTGTGACTTTATACACTAGCTTTTTCCCCATTAAAATATGCTCTGAACTCTCCACTTTTCAAATGAACAAATGGTTTAAAATTAAAATTAGACATCTCAAATAGTTGAAGTTCACAGCTTTAAAAAAATCTTAGTATATTTCCCTTGTGTTATATAACTTGTCTTAAACTCTAGGTTCAAAAGTGTGTTATGAGAATTACTATAGTAAGCCATGCTTAAAATAGTTCCTTAGTAGACAGGGGGTTTTCAAAACAATCAAGTTTTTGCCATGATTCCTAGAAAATGAACAGTGGCTAGTAATGTATTTGGCCATTAGTTAGATTACAGGCAACGATATAAAAGAATAAAGAATTCTAGTCTGCTCTCTTCCTCACCCCTTCATCATAGTACTAGAATTCCTAGCCAGAGCATTAAGAGGATCCAAATAGAAAAATGGGAAGTTAAACTCTCTCTATTTGAAGATGACATGATACTGTATCTAAAGAACCCCCATAGACGCTACCAACAAGTTACCTAACCTGATCCAAAACTTTGGCAAAGTAGCAGGATATAAAATAAATCCTCAAAAATCAATGGCTTTTCTATATGTCAATGACCTGAAGAGCGAGGCTGAAATCAGGAAAGCAATTCCTTTTGCAAGAGCCTCAAAAAACATAAAATAGTTAGGAATAGCCTTAACCAAAGAAGTGAATGACCTCTTTGACGAGAACTTTAAAAACCAGAAAAAAAAGAAATTAAGGCCAAACTAAGGAAATGGATAAACCTCCCATGCTCCTGGATTGGGAGGATCAACATTGTCATAATGACAATGTTACCAAAGGCTATCTACAAATTCAATGCAATACTCATCAATATACCAACAACACTCTTTAATGAAATAGAGGAAGCAATCCAGAAATTTGTATGGAACAAAAAAAGACCCAGAATACAAAAAAAAAAAATCCTAACTAGGAAGAACAGGGCTGGAGGAATTTCAATACCAAACTTCAAGCTGTATTACAAAGCTATAGTAATAAAAACAGGTTGGTATTGGCACAAGTACAGGCCTGAGGACCAATGGAACAGAACTGAAGACCCAGAAATGAACCCACAGAACTATGCCCACTTAATCTTTGATAAGGGAACTAAAATTAGGATGGAAGAAAGATAGCCTCTTCAAAAAATGGTGCTAGCAAAACTGGTTCAACACCTGTAACAAATTAAAACTAGATCCTTATATATCACCTTGCACCCAAATCAATTCCAGATGGATCAAAGACCTTGAAGTAAAACAGATACCCTGAAAACACTACAAAAAGGAACAGGAGAAACACTTGGGCTCCTTGGCACAGGACAAAACTTCCTTAATTAAAGCCCAGAAACATAACAAATCAAAGGAAGGTTGGACAAATGGGACTACATCAAACTCCAGAGCTTCTGCAGGGAAATGAACATAGCTTGCAAGATAAGCAGAAAGCCTACAGATTGGAAGATCTTTACTAGCCATACAACGGACAAAGGTCTTATATCTAAAATACACACAGGGGCTGGGGATATAGCCTAGTGGCAAGAGTGCCTGCCTCGGATACACGAGGCCCTAGGTTCGATTCCCCAGCACCACATATACAGAAAACGGCCAGAAGCGGCGCTGTGGCTCAAGTGGCAGAGTGCTAGCCTTGAGCGGGAAGAAGCCAGGGACAGTGCTCAGGCCCTGAGTCCAAGGCCCACGACTGGCCAAAAAAAAAAATAAAAAATAAAAAAATAAATAAAATACACACAGAACTCAAAAAATTAAATTCCTCCAAAACAAATCCTCAAAGAACCAACGACCGCTCAACAAATGGGCTCATGACCTAAAAAGAGACTTCTCTGAGAGGAAATGAAAATGGTCAAGGGACACATGAACACTGGCCATAAAAGAAATGCAAATCAAAACAACATTGAGATTCCACCTCATCCCAGTAAGAATGTCCATTATCAGGAAAATTAACAATAACAAATGCTGGTAGGGATGTGGCCAAAAGGGAACCCTACTACATTGTTTGTGGGAATGTAAACATATTCAACCACTATGCAAAGCGGTATGGAGGTATCTCAGATGGCTAATCATAGAGCTCCCCCTACAACACAGCAGCCCGACTCTTGGGCATATACTCAAAAGATTACAAACAAGAACACACTAAAGCCACCAGCACAACAATGTTCATAGCAGCACAATTTGTTATTGCTAAAATATGGAACCAACATAGATGCCCCTCAGTAGGCCAGTGGATCAAGTACATATACAGAATGGAATTCTATGCTTCTATCAGAAAGAAGGACATTGCCCCATCTGTAAGGAAATGGAAGGACTTGGAAAAAATTATACGAAGTAAAGTAAGCCAGACCCAAAGAAACATGGACTCTATGGTTTCCCTCATAGGGAATAATTAGTACATGTTTAGTAGGCTAGTCATAGCAGAAGATCACAATAGTCCTATAGCTATGCCCTTATGAACACATAAGATGATGCTAAGTGAAATGAACTCCACATTATGGAAACAAGTTTTATATCATTGTTGTAATTATTTTCAACCTGCCATGTGAAACCGTACTTTTTTTGTTTGCTTATTTTTCTTGTATTCCCTTCCTGTGGTTATACCCCTGCTATCACTGCACATGTGACAAGATATTTATCATTAGAACAAAATAGTTACATACTGTAAATTGTAATACTCCATCATTTACATAGCAATAAGTACCATTAACGATAATAACATTTTTATAACTACTTTAGCTTATCTAAAAATTCCAGTGAGATAGATGCTTGAGAGTTAGAATCAGAAGTTGCTCATGGTCTGATTGCAATTGCCCACACCTGTAACCCTCCAGGGAGCACTACATTGTTTTTTCACCAGATGGTTAGATGGTTTACATTATAGTCAAGATGCCCTGACCTGGTTGAAACTGGTTTGTGAACATTCCTTGAAAGTAATGAAACTGGTTTCTGGATATTTCCCAAAAGTAATGAACTGCTTCCTGGACACTTCTTGAAATTAACTAGCCATTACAATTAGGCAAAAGGGAAATTTCCTGTGGTTTGGGGGTTTAAAAGCTGCCTTCTGAGATGACTTGGGGTGGCATCTAGAGATCCCAACTTTGGGGGTGTAGTCCTGGCGTGCCAGTACTTTCTTGCTCAATAAAATTCTTTCCACCCCTCCAAAAGAGTTAGAATCAAGGATATACATACATCTCAATTCATTCATTCGGAAAGTATTGGCACAATGTCTATATTTTAGCCTATCATGAGGAAAAAAGAAGTTAAGACTTAAAAACTCATATCTCATGGTCATACATAAACTACTAGGTCTAGAAATGCCTTAAAAAGTATCCACAAAATATAATTTTCTTTAGTCATAGGAATATAGCTGGATATCTATGAACAGTAGGGAAGGAATATTGTATTGAATTTTATTATAAGGAATACGTGATATTATAAACAATGTCTGAGTAAAAATTTAAATTCATATTCATCAAGTAATATCATTACAAACAGAAGAATTGTGATCTACATAGACTAAAATACATATTCATCCATGAATATTTGTACACACAAGAAATTTGTTTAACTTAGTAGATGAACGAATTTAAGTTTCTTTTTTAAAAAAAATTTATTGTCAAACTGATGTACAGAGAGGATATATTTTCATATGTTAGGCATTGGAAACATTTCTTGTACTGTTTGTTCCCTCCTCCCTCATTCCCCCATCTCCCTTTTTTCAATGAATAATTTGATAATGTTAAGATGAGTGTAAGAATGACATTGGTAGGCTGAGAAACATCTAAAATTCCTGTATAACAGTGATGTTTTTTAATTTGCCCTTTTTTGTTTTCTTTTGTGAACTTTGTGTTTTCATTTCTGTAAATACACAACACAGATGGGAAAAGTGGGCAAAGTGTAGAAAAACATATACAACACAAAAAGGAAACAAACCTGCTGACATTCACCATTAAAATCAACTCTCTGTATCTGCTATTGATTTAATTTTTATACCGCAATAACATTATGATAAGCATTCAACACTGTCATTTTAAAAATGAGGAATACAATTCCATTTAATTACTAATTCAAAGATGCTCAGAATCATTAGTAATTAGATAAATGTAAATAAAAATAGCCAAGGAAGAAAAGCATTTTGGTCATTAATTTGTAAATTTTTAAATGTCTCACCTAAGAATAATGGTATATCCAGATAAAGTTCTCTGAAGGCAGAGGAGGCGGGTCTTAATTTGAGAGCGGCTTGAGCCACAAGCAGATTGACTCTAAATACTTCACTAACAACAAAACGCTTAATGCTTAAGATTCTTAAATCCTCACATGAAAAATGGTCTCATAATACTAACTACTAATGATGGTGTACAGAAGTAAGATTTTGGTGATGCAAATCTTTAAAGGAGAAAGAAAAATCAGCCATCAATTTAAAATATTTTATTACCCTGTAACACAAAGTGTATTCATCGTAATTACAACCTAACCACAAATCACATGATCAAGGAAACAAGGATGTGCACCATAACAGTGTTCATAGCAGTAACAAAATTACAATCAACTTGCATAGCCAAGTATTAAAGAATGCATAATTTGTGCTACACTAATATAATGGAATATCACTCAGTATCCAGAAGTGAGTATACTATAGATAAATATTTCAAAGAGGACAGATAAAAATCTAACTTAGATTAGAAAAAATAAATGTGGTAGAAAATAGCATTCACAGAATATCATTCATTTGAATTAAAAATAAATCACAGGCAAATGTCATGTATGGTTTATAGATGATTCTACACAAGTACTCAGCATATTAATGGCAGTGATTGCCTTAAGCGCAGGAAGTGACTCTAGAATAGATAGAACTTTAGAAACATTTTGTACCTCAATGTTTTAATCCCATAAAAGCAAATATCTATAATAAATATAACTAAATGTTAACATCTGCTCACTGTAGATGACTGGACTGGACTGGTGGATGCTTCCTATAAATGCGCCTTTGTCATTTTCCCATGGCAAGAGGTGGGGGATGGTGGGGGGGGTGGCGGTGAGTGAAAACCATGACAAAATTACACAAAAACTCCAAAACATTTTTACAGTTTTTAAACAGCCTTGGGAATTCCAAGGATCATGTGTATAGACACAAGTCCTGAGCAATATTAAAGAGAACAATAAAAATGAAAGTAGAGATTATTCCCTTTGGAATGCCAGCAGTATCTTATGTTCAAATGTCTTTGAGTCTATTTCATAAGGAGTAGCATCTTTGCTTCCCACATTTTGGAAGAGAAAGATAATACAGTATCTAATAAGGGATTGCATGGCTCTCTGTCTCCATTTTCATGCTACCTCTTGTGGCTGTGAAGCTCCCCATTCCCATGTCACTTACAACTGCATGAGAAGGCATTCTACAGAAAATTACATTGGAAACTTGTGGGGCACACCTGGAAGTCAACTAGCTGGCCCCACCTGTTTCTCAGTCTTGGGGCCATGTGTGGCTAAGATGGCGGCACCTAACAACAATGCACAGCTGCTACAAGTGTCTTTGGTTATAACCCAGAGGCGGTTCTGTGGGCGGTGACGCCCCAGCTCTTCTACCCTTGATGGACAGCTCATGCCTCCCCTTACAGTCCCTAGATAGGTGCACACCCCTCCCCTTCTTGCCGATCTTAGACCTGATTAGCTCCAGTGCCTTATATTAGTGGCATGTACTTCCCCAGTAAACGAGATCTTGCCCCGACTTGACTACCAGGCAGTCTGATTGTCCTCCGGTAAGGGAGGGCTGGGTGTGGGCAGCCTGCAAACCCTTGCCTTTCTTGGCTCCTCAGGTCTGGGTGTGCCTTCCCCATCTCTCCCGCGGGTCAGGGGGAGTGTGGGAGGCTAAAAACCTCGACAGAAACTGACACCTGTGTAGTACCTGAAGCAGTAAGAATGACATTATCAAGACTGTTACTGAAGTTCAGAGCACATTAAACAAGACTAATGGTTCTAATGGTAGGAATAACACACACACACACACACACACACACACACACACACACTTTAATGATTTCCTAATTAAGGAACAAAATCTTACTAGTACCCCCAAATCAGGAAGCACATGTTACTGCAAATTAACATCTGCATAACTAATATACTTGTACACCTGTTCATTAAGCCAATTACCAAACACTGCTAAATGTCACCAGAACACTATGTTTAACAACTTGCATAGCTAAGGTTGTATATTTGCAAGTGGTTCTCAATAGCTTGGCAGGTAATGTATATTTTAGTAAGGACAAATAAGGAAACATTAAGGTTTTCAGAACAAATTTCCCTAGGTTTTACCAGAAATTTCAATATCTAATCTCAGGTGTCTGTGGGATGGTTGCTAACTAAAAGCAGAGGTTGAAAACTAAGGTTGTTGACATTCTTTCTGCTCACCATTACCACATATGGTGAATCTTACTCAAGCTGAGTCCATATTTGGCTGTTTAAAAACTGTGTGACATTTTCCAGGCTATCCTATATGCTCAGAAAACTTCCTGTTATGTCCAATTTTATTAATTCCTGTCACAAATCAATGAGTCAAGTAATAACCTCAAGAGCTAGGTGTGGCAAACACAAAAAATGTACCAAGGAAACGCAAAGGGTATGAAATATGATGTTAGCACTCAATATTGGTTAAGGCAATAGACCATTTGTTGTTGAAAATACAGTTTAGGCGTTCATCATACACAGGATTTTTGGATTTTATGTAGTCATTCTCAGATGGGTACAAATTCTGCACTCAGTATAGCCCAATGAAGAATAAAGTTAACTTTAGCTTCTTTAGTTTTCTTTTTTTCCCTCCTTTTTCAGTTTTGTTTTTAAATTTCTGTACCTTTTGTCTTGTATGTAAGGTTATCTGTTTGGGGGAGCACAGAAATGGTGGGACATAGGGTGAACAAATGCAGTGATATTCACTTAGATATCACTAAGTGATATTCACTTAGACAATATGTTGAAAATGAACTATGCAACTTGTGGGGACTGGGGGCAGGAAGGGAAAACTGGGAGCAAATGAGAGAAGAGGTGACAGAAGAAATGTACTCATTACTTGATTATGTAATTTTAATGAACCTGTACATCACCGTTACAATAACAATAAAGAAAATTTAAACGATGCAGTTAACTTTGCGGGAAAAGGCTAAACATGATAGCACCTTAAAAGACTAGTAGCTAGAGAGTCTATCTATTTCTGGTACATTTAAGCATATCCAGAAGTCAATGTTGTAGAGACAATCAGGAATTTATTGATAAGATGAAGCTATGTGGAAACTATCATAAAAGAGATTGGTTCAATATTTACTTCTCATACTTTGGATATTTGCACTGGTTATGCAATAAACTTCTGAAATTAATCACATCCTCAACCAGTCCTGATATTACTCCCCACACTTCCCTTCCCATCTTTTCCATTTCAACAAATGGCAACTCCATCTTAAATGGTCACCAGAGAGAATGTAGAATTAAAATCTCAGAGTTCATATCCTTTTTTGAGGCAAATCCAGTATTTCATCAATTCTCATGACATTTGCTACTACCTAAGTGTTTTAAGGCACCATCACTTGTCTTGGGAATCATAATATCTCATAACTAATTTCCATTCCACTTTTGTCAATTTCAATCTATCCTAATAATCAATTACCTAATATTATTCCTATGCTGAAAATCATCCAGTGGCTTATTCTGAGTAGAAAGTGCTGTCTAAGTGACAGCCTAGAATGCCTCTTTTCTTTCTCCTGGTCTTAGGACAAGACTCATGACCGATGACCCTTTTGTTAATCTCCTAGGCATTCCTGTTACAGTAGCAAGTTTCTGTGAAGAACACGTGACACCATCTTTGGGATTTTCTTTTTTCTTTTCCCATTTACTTGTAATTTGAATTATAAACATATCTACTAGTGTACAAGGTAAGAATCATTATAGGTAATCCATTAGGATCTGTGCCTTTTAAAAGAGGCCATTCTCACCATGGACTTTTGGCTCATATCTACAATCCTAGCTACTCAGGAGGATGAAATCTGAGGATTGTAGTGCAAAGCCAGCCCAAGCAGAAAAGTCTATGAGATGCTTATCAAGTAAATTACTCAGAAAAAGGTCCTAGGAGTGCTGTGGTTCAATTGGTAGAGCACTAGCCTTGAGGAAAATGAATCTCAAGGACAGTGCCCAGGCCCTGGTTTCAAATCCCAGGAACATGTTTGGAACTGAAATAATTGCTCCCCACAGTGAAACAATTGCTCTGTGGGCATATACCACAACATTAAGATGGCTTAATATGTACTCTCGAAATTTAGAAAGAAAATGATTATATTATAGACAGTAATCCAGGAGAGTATTCTGTAATTTATTGCAAAGTTCAGAATCCCACACTGAAAACTAAACTGTCAACAATTAGGACAGTGCTAGTGATAAATAATAGAAGCTTTAATGAATGATAGGGATCGTAAAAGAACATCTATCCAATATTAAAATTAACTAACTAGGTAGCCTAAAGAGTTTTTCATCTCTTTATTTGTATAATTTATCATTCTGGTAGGCATACAGTATTTGTTGAAATAAAAGGTTTTAATGGAATAATTAAAACTGTCTGTGTATATAATAAATGTTAAAGTGCCCTTGAGACAGCTGTATCAATAAAAGAATTAGAAGAAAAAGCATCCAAAAATACGCTATTAAAAGGAAAGTAAAAAATAGGTTAACATTTTTATTTTTGCTTGGGATTTTATTTCTTCTTTGTCAGGTCACTGAAAACAACTGAAATAGTTAAGGACTTGAAATATGTACAATAGGGAAAAAAAGCAAAATATTCTGCTCAAGGAAAAGCTCTTTTGTTCAAAAAGGGAAGCTATACTCCAATGAAAATCTAGATGAGCTTGACAATATGCTAAGCTACTACACTGTAGCTGAGTGTATATGTCATTGCAAACTAAGTAGTCACAATAAAGCTTGCATGTTACACTAGTATATCTCAATAACAAAATCCTAGTGAAAGTGCATATTCCTGAACAAAAGTCTGTTTTATGTCAAGCAAAATTTTTACACTGTGAGCTAGTATCATGCTGAGAGTATAAACAGTAAGGATAATGATCACCTGAGTTCAACATGAAAGGTATTTGTCAAAGTAAATGGAGTTAATCAATTGAACATTGATCTATTAATAATCACAAGAGGGCTCTGTGTGTATGAATATCCAAAATATATCATTATTAGGGGAGTAGAGGAATATATTCTATGAAATGCCAGAAATAATTTAGAATGTAGGATTTTAAGAACTAAAATAAGGTGAAGTAAAATAAAAAATTCTTGGATGAGGGCCCAGATGGGAGAAACTGTCTCCTGTGACAACTAGCTTTTAATAATACCATGTTGGGTGCCATAGAGCATTTAAACATTAGTGTGAAAGACATGCTATAAAACAAGAATGTGTGCTTACTAATTTACAGGACAATAATTAATAATTGCCTAATTACTGCTCAGTGTGTACCTTTTATTAATTTTGAAGCCAAGAATTAACTAATAACAGGGTTTTGCACTGTTTATAAAGGCATTTATCAGATTAAACCAAATGTTTAAAATGAATATTACTCAAAGGCTTATTCTATCCTCCAGATATGCTCCTTCCCCAATTTTTTCCCAGTTTTTCAAATCTAGAATGAAGATAGACCCATTAAAATTTCAAGTAAAGCCAGGCACTGGCAGTGAGGCTGGGAACTGGTGGCTCACACCTCTAATCTTAGCTACTCGGGAGGCTGAGATGTGAAAACTGCAGGTTAAAGCCAGCCCCGGGAGAAAAGTCCCTGTGATTCTTATCTCCAATGAACCACCAGAAAACAGAAAGTGAAGCAGTAGCTCAAAGTAGTAAAATGCTAGTCTTGAGTAAAAGACATCAAGGAAAGTACTCAGGCCGAGTTCAAGCCCCAAGACCAACAAAACAAATTTTAAAAATCAAGCAATGGTTAGAATGAAACCTGCATTGTATTAGAAAAAAAAATCAGAGATTCCTGAAACTGAAGGATTTACCAGACACTAAATAATGATAAAAAAGAAAGTAATAGTCCAGATAAGAAGCAGCTGGTAATCATCACAGAGAGCAAATAAACTTGACTGGATCAGGATGGCAACATGCTGGCTCTTTTTCCTACTAAACTATTTCATACCTGCTGTGCTGACCATTAGGCTGGACTTTACTTCACCCAGTCACTTTAGTTCTATCACTGGGGGATTATTGTTGCTTCCCTCCTGGCTGTCACCAAAGTATGCCTCTGCTTTCAGCCTAGAATGCTTTGAATCTGAACTTAAGCATTTGTTATAATAACTGATATTGAGCAAGAAGGCAATACATAAAATATGTAATAGGACATCATAAAAAAGGATAAACTTATTATCTTAAACTGGCTAATAGAAAATGATAGATTTTTTTTAAAATTTCTTCCTAGAAATTATTAAAAATCATGAAGTCCATGCAAGGAAATATCACAGGGAAATTGGTTAATTTTCACAATTTCATATATATGTATATATAAAATGACATGAAATCCGAAGTAGGGTGTGACAATCAATAAAAATAGAATGAAAGAAGCACTATTATAGTGAGCTTATCACTTAGATTTCATTGAATTAAATATGACACAACACTTAAAAGAGCATTGATTGCCAGGCACTGATGACTCATGACTGTAAGCATTGCTAGTCTGGGGGCTGAGATCAGAGGACCTTGGTTCTAAGCCGGTTTTGGCAGGACAGGCCTTGAGAATATATTCTCCAAAAACCAACTCAGAAAAATTTGGGAATGGCAGTGTAACTCAAGTGGTAGATAGCTAGCTTTGAATGTAAGAAGCACAGGGATAGTTCCTAGTCCCCAGGACCAGCTTGCATGCATGCGCACACACACACACACACACACACACACACACACACACACACACACACACAAGCATAGGTTGTATCAGGTACCTGGTAAACTGTTTACAAAAAATAAAATATAAGGAGCAATAGGTATGAGTGGATATAGAAATGATGACTTAATATGAATCTTGATATCCAGATTCATGTGTGTATATATACACATGTGTGTATATATGAAGATATGTACACACAAACACGTAATCATTAGTGTTTCAGCATGAATTATTGTTCAGGGTTATTTTGTGCTCTAATCCTTTCTGGTGTATATGTATGGCAGTCCTGAGGCTTGAACTTAAGGCCTGAGAGTTGTCCCTTATCTTTTTCACCCCAAAATAGTGCTCTACCACTTGAGCCACAGCCTCACTTTTAGGGATTTGGTCCAAACTCACAGGGAAAAGAACTTGCTCAATACAGTTTTATCACACATCGCTATACTACCTCCACTCATATCTGCAACGTGGCATTCAGAAAATACAATGTGAATGAAATATGTGAAACATTACAGTTGAATGAAAATAAAAATGCAGGAAAGTCCATATGAATTTGACTATCTGATGTCAACTGAAGAGTAAGCAATGAGGATGTTTTCAAGGCAGATTCAGAGAAAAAAAGAACTGCCAATTAGGAGAACAGAAACAATAATAAAAAAGGTATGAGAGTCAGAAGTGCACTTACTATCACAAAAGTGAGAATGAAAAATGTTTCAATAAGACAAAGTGTCAAAAGTAACAAAAAGGTCAAGAATTGAAAACAGGACATTTCAGGCCATATACAGCAATTTCAAAGGAACCATCATGACAGAAGCTATGTTAGAAAAAGCAAAAAAGACCACACACTGGAGGTATTCTATGGGAAAAGTAAATAGAACCATGCTGGCAGGAAGACAGAAACAAAGCCACTTTCTATAAGCTTGTTGATCACATGATGGCATTTGATTACTTAATTCAAGAGCAGTTTTTATGCTCAAAATGATTTCAGAACAAACCCAGCATTCAATGACTTACTGCGAAAGATCAATAGAAACTGTGCAAAAGAGATTATACTGTTCAGCGATCCATGTTGCATCAATATCTATAATGGAATGAGACAAGGTGATACAATGGCCCAACGCATCCTGAAATTGCTCATAACAAAATCAAGCAGGAGTATAAAGTCCACATAGACAGAAAGCAAATACCACACATTCTTTTTATTGATGACAAAATAGCATTTCTCAAGGGAATAGAAAAGAAAAGCAGCATAAAGCAATAAACCTATAGAACCAGACTGGAATGATTGTATAGAGAATGTAAGATGTCACTAACAAACACCACCCACAAGCTTTGCCAACATTTTGGCAAAGAAACATGATAACCACATCTATGGGAGCCAAAAAAAAAGAAAACTAGTAAGCTCAGTGGTAGATGAACAGAAGCAGCAGCCTACATGCCATTTTTGTTGGCATCTAAAGTTAGTAGAGAGAAAACTGCTCATGAACATTAGGATATTATTTAAATCTGTTAATATTGAGGCTAAACCAATATACGATTTATCAACATTAGCTGAAGTAGACTGTCTGCTACCCATTACCTATTATAAATTATGAAATCTGATAGTATACAGGCCTAATGGTAGCTTTTAGATATTCCCTCCACTACAAGTACAGATGGACCAGGTATTCGGCCTGCCATAAAACAATAGGTGGCTTTCACAACTTACACTCTGCATCTATGGCTTTATTAAGTGAAAATATTCTAATCAAATAATTGAGGGCTGGGAATATGGCCTAGTAGCAAGAGTGCTTGCCTCGTATACATGAGGCCCTGGGTTCGATTCCTCAACACCACATATACAGAAAATGGCCAGAAGTGGCGCTGTGGCTCAAGTGGCAGAGTGCTAGCCTTGAGCAAAACAGAAGCCAGGGACAGTGCTCAGGCCCTGAGTTCATGGCCCAGGACTGGCCAAAATAAAAAAAAAAAATTGAATTTGCTAGATCTATTTACATAAAAGCATGTATCTCAATCTCAACCCAATACAATTTAAGAAACAGTTTAGTTACTACTGAGAAGGGGGCAAGAAGTAACCACAAGGAAAACAAGGATCTGGGAAATACTAACCTTAAAAATTTTACGAGTTGCAGGTACAGGTAGCTCATGCCTGTAGTCCTAGTTACTCAGGAGGCAAGCCTAGACAGGAAAGTCCATGAGACTCTTATCTCCAACTAACCACCAAAAAGTTAAAGTGGAGCTAGCTGTGCCTCAAGTGGTAAGAGTGTAAGCCTTCAGCAAAAAGCTCAGGGAAAGCATCTAGGCCGTGAGTCCAGGCAGCAAAACAGCCAAAAAATAATAATAATAACAAGGAAAAAATAAAATTAACAGCCAACATGATTACTAAATTAGCATTTGATCTAAAAATTTTAAGTACTATACAAAGTAACCTTATCTTCACATCTCTATGAGCCCCATATAAATTTAGTAATTTAGTTTCCTTTCTAATAGTTGTTATTAATAATATCTCCTATTGGAAGAGAAAAATACAGTTCTCAAACCCTTAAAATTTATCACATTAACCTATCAAGGAAAAAAAAAGCTGGCTTAACAAAAAGAACAGGAATCAATCAATGACCCTATCTATTGATGTACTAAACAGTAATTTAAGCATGAGGAAATGGCTTACCTGGTTCCCAAAGGTAAACATCATTATTCATTGGCAGTTTGGGGCACTAGCCTATTAATGAATGTGATCTGTATCATTCACTGAATAAAGATCTTGATAGGAATTTTCCTTAAGTAAGTCCTGTCATTAATAATTTATGGAAAAACAAATGTGTACTCTTTTGCAACATTGGATGAAACTTCCAGAGCAGAAACTAGCTTTGAGAATGAGTTACCTCTTGGCAAAATAAAGAATATCAAAATAATAACAAAAAAACCTGTCAAATACAATAAGGGAGAAGAGGCTATATTTTTGTCAGTTGTTAAGCGCTGGAAATTACCAAATCAAAGCTCTTACATTACATCCTCAATACTTGGCCACACTAAAAACTCTTAAAGCATGAAATCAATGAAACTGAAATACATAAACACACATAATTCATTAGACAAATGAGAGAAGAGCACTGTTCCCTTAAATGAGAAATTCATTAAGACATTTGAGCTCTTTGTAGTCTTCACTGCTTCATAGAAAATGTCCTACTGATTTGAAATTATACAATGCAAGGAATAATCTTGCTACCTTTGAACCCAATTTATATATGATTCTTACATGTACATCATTACAGATATATAAATCCATACTAGAAAATAGTGGAGTTATGTCCTGAAACATTGTCCTCAATGTCTTTGAAGACCAGACATTTCTAACAAACAATCCTATACTTCTCTCCATTCTTACAAATATCCATGTTCAAAGACCTCTTTGAGGAGAACTTTAAAAGCTTGAAAAATGAAATTATGTCAGAACTAAGGAAATGGAAAAACCTCCCATGCTCCTGGATTGGGAGGATTAATATAATCAAAATGGCAATATTGCCTAAGGCTATCTACAAATTCAATGCAATAACCATTAATATCCCAACACCATTTTTTAATGAAATAGAGGAAGCAATACAGAAATTCATATGTAACAATAAAAGATCTAGAATAGCAAAAACAATCCTAAGCAGAAACAACAGTGCTGGAGGAATTACAATTCCCAACTTCAAGCTGTATTATAGAGCTATAGTAATAAAAACAGCGTGGTATTGGCACCGGAACAGGCCTGAAGACCAATGGAACAGAATTGAAGACCCGGAAATGAACCCACAGAACTACGCCTACTTAATCTTTGATAAAGGAGCTAAAACAATAGTATGGAAGAAAGATAGCCTCTTTAACAAGTGGTTAACCCAGATGCCCCTCAGTAGACGAATGGATCAGGAAAATGTGGTACATATACACAATGGAATTTTATGCCTCTATCAGAAAGAATGACAGTGCCCCATTTGTAAGGAAATGGAAGGACTTGGAAAAAACTACACTAAGTGAAGTGAGCTAGACCCAAAGAAACACGGACTCTATGGTCTCTTTTATTGGGAATAATTAGCACAGGTTTAGGCAAGTCACAGTAGAGGATAATAAGAGCCCAATATGATCACAGAAGATTATGCTAAGTGAAATAAACTCCATGTTATGGAAACGATTGTTATATCACAGTTGTAACTACTTTCAATGTCCCATCTGTATCTCTAGCTTCTATTATTGATGATGTTCTTGTATCACCTTCCTGTGGTTGTACCTACACTATCTCTGTAATCTTATCTGAGTATATTGGAAACCGTGTATACTGGTATTAGAAGTAGGAAATTGAAAGGGAATACCAAAATTGAGAGACACAGGGTAAAAAAAGACAAACAACTACAAAAGCAATACTTGCAAAACTGTTTGGTGTAAGTGAACTGAACACCTCAGGGAGCAAAGGGAAAGTGGGAGGAGGGCGGGGGATATGAGGGACAAGGTAACATACAGTACAAGAAATGTATCCAATGCCTAACTTATGAAACTGTAACCTCTCTGTACATCAGTTTGATAATAAATATTTGAAAAAAATAAATTAAAAAAATATAATAAAATTTTTGTCATTTAGCAAAGCAAAAAAATAATAATAAAATAAATATCCATGTTCATATTCTGTTTATTCCTTAAGTATGAATGACCCCAAAGTCCCCATGCTCTAATGGTCTTACTTTATATTATAAAAAAATATATATACACACTTTATATATTTATAGAAATTGCATAAATTTACGTAGATATTTACATTCTTTATATATATTATTTATATAGACGTTATATTCTTTATATTTGAATAATTAATCTTTGTGCTTACATTTTTTGATTCGTCTTTAGTCCAGACTTTTATATAATTCTGTAGCTTTTCCAAAGGACTTTCAAATGAAGTTACTCCAACATGAACTTATTCCTGATTATTTTGTATTTTTTTCTATTCCCTACATCATTGAAAGGCACTGTGACCCAGGACAGATAATAAAAGAAATGGTTAGGTCATCTTTGCTACTGCAGAGGCCCTAAGCTTTTGTTCCTCTTGTAAAATTCTTTTTCCATTATTTCTGTCTCATTTAGGACTTCTAGTATTTATTTCCTGAGTCAATCAAGCATTAATGTACTTACCCTGCAGTATTATGAGCAAAGTAAATAACAGTTAAAGCCCAATCTGGGAGCAAATAAATATGTAAAACACTGTAATAATATGTATGAGCTACAAAACTGTAACCCTTCAAGAAATTTGTTTGAAGAAATGTACTCACTACCTTATGCAACTCTACCCCCTCTATAGATCACCTTGTCAATAAAATTTAATTTTAAAAAAAGAACTTTGTTTGATTTTATTTCTTTCACTCTTTCACTGAAATTTCTTCTAAACTTAATTTATTCCCAGAGTAACACTTGTAAAATTCTAGGATACCATAACATATCATTTAAATTTTTTTTTTTTGCTTACTACTTGTGGGATAAAGCTTAAGTTGTAAGCCTGGTATTATAGACATTTAACAGACTGAATTCAAATTCACTTAATATCTCAGATAAGTCAACATTCCAGTCACAACAAAATACTCACCAAATACTGTACAACATCAGGATATTCTAAGTATCTATCCCTCTTCAATATTTTTTGTATCAAATCTTCCTCAGCTTCAACACATTTGCCCTTATGGAAATACCGTCTCCTCAGGGTTACCTTCCTGAACTCTTCCAAGATAATTTAATCACTCCAGTCTATGAGAAACTCAAGTATTTTATTCCTGGGCTGGGGATATGGCCTAGTGGCAAGAGTGCTTGCCTCCTATACATGAGGCCCTGGGTTCAATTCCCCAGCACCACATATACAGAAAATGGCCAGAAGTGGCGCTGTGGCTCAAGTGGCAGAGTGCTAGCCTTGAGCAAAAAAAAAGCCAGGGACAGTGCTCAGGCCCTGAGTCCAAGCCCCAGGACTGGCCAAAAAACAAAACAAAAAAAAAAGTATTTTATTCCTATCACAAATGTACCATTTAATATACTGCATTATAATATTTTAGACAAACAATTCCCTCATTCACTGTGAGCACCATACATCTATCAGCCATGTCTTGACCATCTTTGCATCACTAGAAATGACTACCAATTTGACACTTAGTAGGCACTGAATAAAGATGGTTAAACTGAACAAAAGGACTATGTTTGCAAACAAAAAAGGCACCTAAATTCTATATATTCGAAATTAATTTAAATGAATCCTAACAACACAAGGTAGTTTTTCATAGCTTTTGGCCTTCACTCCTTATAACTATAATTCAGCTCTATGTAAGATGTCACAATCATACATTAGTCTGTGCAACATTTAATAACGGCTATTCTGTGATTAATTTGACAATTACATTTCCATTCTTAGTAGAAAATAGGAGGACCAGAATGGGTTTCCCTGAGAAAATCCGTTATTGTTGTTAGATAACAACAAAGGAGATTTCCTGGGGCAAAATGCTAGTGTCATGTCATTCTACATGACAAGCACAGCTTCTTTGAGTGCCTAGAAACTGCCCTGACTATAAGCAAGCAATTTTTTATTCAAAGCCCCCTAGTCCTCATCTGAAAAATCATAAGCCACACACATAAAAACAGAAGTACATTGGTATTCATTAATTTTCCATTAGCAAGATAATACTTTTTTAGATTGAATTGATTTCATTTCTTTTCTTTCTTTCTTTTTTTTTTTTTTTTTTTTTGGCCAGTCCTGGGGCTTGGACTCAAGGCCTGAGCACTGTCCCTGGCTTCTTTTTGCTCAAGGCTAGCACTCTGCCACTTGAGCCACAGCGCTGCTTCTGGCTGTTTTCTGTATATGTGGTGCTGGGGAATTGAACCCAGGGCTTCATATATATGAGGCAAGCACTCTTGCCACTAGGCCATATTCCCAGCCTGGATTTCATTTCTTGAACCCTGTTTCCTTTGTGGAAAAAAAAAACTCTTTAGAGACCATGAAGGGGAGAACTTTGTAGGAGTCATTGGAAACTTGAATTATTAACAAAACATAGTTCTTACTCCTGAAATCATCACCTCAATTACTTTTGAGTTTTCAAGAAGCAGCTATAATAATGTCTTATAAAAATGTGTGTTAGTACCATGAATACACTGAATTAGAAAAGGCAACGTACCATAATTGCAATAAGTCCTAATATTTCATATTTAAGAAACAAAATGCATAATAATAAAATAATTTTCACATGCCTCATGTCCACATAAATCTAGCTTACCTAAATTTGTGTCTGAAAGTGTGGTAGAATATATATGTTCAAATTAACTAAGTTTTATGAATAATGTCAAAAGAAGAAGAGGAAATGGCCCTATAAGCCAGGGGGGAACTATATCTCTGTTTAACAGAAAATTAGAAATGGGACTTTCTCATTTCCATGATGTCTTGAAAAGAAAATTGGTCACTTCAAATCTTGCCTTTAGGTGGAGTAGGTAAAAATCGTCTCTGAGAATTCCTCGACAAAGGCAGCCTTCATACTCTACAAGATTCTGAAAGAAAACCCTAGGCCCCAATTTAATCATGATCCTAGAATGGTACCTAGCGGTAAAAGCAAATAGGAGTCTCCACACAAGAATATTAATGTGCAACTATGCCTTAAAATATCCCCACAGATAAATCTCCAAGAAACAATGAGTATATGTAATATGTGTAAAGAAATGCAAGAAATTGAAATTTTAATAAAGAAATGATCACTATCAAAATAACTTAGTAGGTGTGAAAACAAACTGAATGAAATTTCTTTAAACACAAGTAACAATGTAAAAAAAGGGGGATGTACTTAAGCTATGTCTCCAACTCCATATCCACTTAATTGTAATCAAAGCGTCCAATGACTGAAATTATTTTTTGAAAATTCAGGTTGGCTAAATATTTCCCAAGCTGTCTTACCTCAGAGTCAGTGAAGGAAGTAGAAGTGTTTCATCCCAGATATGTGATTATAACATGAGCATTAGCCATGTAAATATATGAGCTGCCTGGGGTTTTTGCTTCTTAAGAAAATTACAGAAATCCTATCTTATCCTTAAAATGAAGCTAAATAACAGAAATGGCCATCTAATTAAATGCCTAATGTAAACATATCCTGTAAGCAAATGGCTTGAGGTAGAGACAAACAGGGAAGGAGGGAAGGAGGGAGGGAGGGAGGGAGGGAGGGAGGGAGGGAGGGAGGGAGGGAGGGAGGGAGGGAGGGAGGGAGGGAGGGAGGGAGGGAGGGAAAGATGGGAAGGTGGACAGGCAAGCAGGCTAATGAAACAAAATCAAGACAATAAAGAAATTTTAAAAGAGAACTGAAATTTTGGTCTCAAGATAAAGTCCATAACTGTGAAGCATCCAATCAATATACTCTGCAAACCTACCAGGCCAGCATCTGGATGATCTATTTACATATTCCCAGAACCACAAGGGAAAGTGCAAATTGTTCAGCCTTATTCATAAATGAAAATAAATAAATGCCTCTGCTGAATTTCTGCCAACCTCATATCATAAAAGTTAACAGCCTTGGCAAGGGAGATTGCACAATTAAGAATTAAACACTTCCAGACTTATATATTCTAAGCAGTCTTTGATATCACCTTAACTCTACAATATATGGACAGAAGAGAGGAATGTGACTTTTACAAATTTAAAGTCCCTTTGAATCAATAACAAAAATTTGGGTATTAGAACTAGGGGAGGGAAAGGGAATATCAAAGTCAAGAGACAAAGGATAAAAGACAAACCATTCCAAAAGTGATACTTACAAAACCATTTGGTATAAACCAAATACAACTAATGGGGGGAGAGGGAAAGGGGGAGGGGGAAATAAGGGAGAAGGAATCAAGTTTAACAAGAAATGTACTCACTGTCTTACATATGAAACTGTAACCCCTCTGTACTACACTTTGACAATAAAGAAAAAAATTGAATAAAAGTCTGCTTGCATTTATATTGTTATAGGCACTATATAATACCTAGAATTCATAGAATGTGATACTTTTTTGGCAGACAAGCAGGGGATGTAATCCTACCAATGGCCTTCACCATGCTAGGCAAGCTAAACCTTCAGTCCAAAAATGATGCTTTTAAAAAAGTCATTATATAACCTACATACCATGTAACTTCTATTACAGATGAGTACAAATTCAAAATATTTACTTAAATTTAAATAAGTAATTTCACTAAAAGAAATGAAAGCACAGATATTCATGGAGACAAGGTAAAAAATTAAAACAGAAATTTTCAAAAAATGAGACAAATCAAAGGAAAAAGAAGTACAGAAAATCATAAATCAGATGGACATATTAAGTAGATTCCTCAGGCAATGATCTATTTTATTGTAACACTCAAAGAGCATAAAAAAGTTCTTCTGTTCCCTTAAGCTAATCCAACATCTTTGTATGGTTTCACAAAACTGACACATGTGAATAAAGTCCAAACAGTTTCATTGTAAGTAGTAAGAATATTTCCTTTCTAGAAAAAGAACAAAAATAAAAACCATGCTTCAATTGTTAGCAACTTTTGGATGTCTCATATAGATGTGTCAGTATAAATGAAATCCTTTTAACATACTCTAATTATCCTACTACCACCTAATGAAAAAAATGAGAATACATGACTATTCATAAAGCAAGAGCAGTAAAAGTAAAATGATTCAAAATGAAGCATGATTTTTAAAAAAACTCAGTTCAAATATGTCAAAAATTGTTTTAAAAAGCAAGCATCTGATCATCACTATCATAATACAGGAAGAAAGGTATATTATTAATTAAAAGATGTGTTTTAGAAAAATGTAAAAGTGAAAAAGAGGACGATACAACAATATATTTTGAGAGAAAAAAGATTATAGGCATATTTGTTTCACTACTAAAGCACTGCCAACAGAGCAAAAAAAAAAAAACAACAAAAATGTCATCACATTATAAACCCCACATTCTGATCTGATTAATAATTTATCTGACAATCTGGTCTTGCACAGTTTTGTGGGTGAATAAATGGTCTGCACCACTAGTATCACTGGAAACACCAGTAATTCAAATAATTTGCAAAGAAATAGAGTTCCCTGAACAGTGCTTAACATATAGTAAGTGTTCAATTATTATCTTGAGTATAATAGAAAGCACATAAAGTACACATCTGTGGCTATGGCTCACCATATGCTTATTTGTACTAAGAAGAGTTATCAAGCAATGCAAGAGTAAAGAGAAATTGAGATGCTGCACAGGAAAAAAAGGAATTAAAGACAACTAATGTCAGAAAATAAACTAGATAGAATATAAGATCTATGAACTGAATTATTCAATTCATTGAACATGTAGAAATGTGATACAACAAATGGCACTTCCTAATTATAATAAAATATATTTTTAAAAAAACAATTAGCATGCACAAAATAAACTACAAAACTCAATGATTTTGAAAATTCATTCTTATATTTTTCCATTAGCTTATTGATTTTGTCATTGTTAAGATGATTTCATTGTTTTACATTACAGTACATGTTTATACTGAAATGCAGAGATTTTTAAAGTTAGAAATATGAACAAATTCAAGAAGAATTCTACCTCTTGCACTCCATAGTGAATTACTAAAGTTTTATTGTGTAGCTGCATTTTCAAAGTGGAGATAGATTGTGCTTTCTCACTAAAACTCCTTGTTTAATTGTGTTGATATTTTAATTCCTTATTTAATTAACTGCATCACTGAAGCAACTCAGTTAGGGTTAATGCATAGCCATTAGATAAATCCATATATTTTTCTTATGTTACTATGGTAAGTATTTGCTACATCTTCACTTTACACAGTTTATTAATTTTAAACAAATTTGTTAGGCTGCTACATATAAGTATGAAATTATCTCACATGCGGATCACAGTAATGACATATATTTAAAAAGTAGAATCCCACAATTTAGCTTAAAAGTTATTCTCTAAAAATATTTTTGTTGGGGCTGGGAATATGGCCTAGTGGCAAGAGTGCTTGCCTTGTATACATGAAGTCCTAGGTTCGATTCCTCAGCACCACATAACAGAAAAGGCAAGACGTGGCGCTGTGGCTCAAGTTGGCAGAGTGCTAGCCTTGAGCAAAATGAAGCCAAGGACCGTGCTCAGGACCTGAGTTCAAGCCCCAGGACTGGAAAAACAAATATTTTTGCTTTTGTATACCAGTCATTACTGAGGCTTGAACTCAGTACCTGTAAAATGTCCCTTATCTTTTTCTCTCAAGGCTGGCATTCTACCACTTGAGCCACACCTTCACTTCAACCTTTTTACTAGTCTCATAGACTTTTTTTGCGCAGGCTGGAGTCGAAATAAGGTCTTCACTTCCCAGCCTCCTGAGTGGCTAGGATTACAGTTGTGAGCCATTAGTGCCAAGGGAATTTTTTAAATTTTTGTACTCTGGTCATTTAAAACTAATAATTTTTCTTGCGTTTGAAGAGCAACAAACAGATCTATTATAGACATAAGATCTTTCATGAAGATGAAAAAAGAAATGAGGAGGAAAAAAAGATTATATTGGAGGTTTGGGAGAGAGATACAGGAACAGAAGAGATTAACAGTAGATAAACCTGGGTAGAGTATATATACAAATGTTATTTGTAGTATTTCCATATGACAGTGTGTGTTTGAAATGGTTCTTAAACAAAAAGTAGTAACATAAACCAGATGCCAGTGACACACACCTGTAATCCTAGCTACTCAGGAAGCTGAGGTATGAGAATGGAGATTCAAAGGTACCCTGTGAAGGAAAGTACTTGAGACTTCCACCTCCAATTAGCCCACATAAAGCTGAAAGTAGAGGTATGACTCGTGACAGACTGCTAGCCTGGTGAGAAAAGGCAAGTTCTTGAAGCACTGAGTACAAGCACAAAAAATTAAAATTAATAGTAAATAAATTAAATTCATAAAATTAAAATAGATGATAAAAAGACAACAAAATTTTCTCATTACTTATTATTTTCTTAGATTATGGATATTATGGTACTTCCTTGGTCTTGCTTTAAGGGAAGTATTTGTAATAACTAAGTGATATTACAGAATAAAAGAAATTCCAGAAGAATTAAGTCATATCATCATTAATAACATGGTATCCTAAAAAGGGAATAAAGGCATATAAGTATATAATATTTGGATTTATCTATGTAAATGCTAAGGTATAATTTTGATAAAAGTGCTTGATAATTTTTTTTCCATAAAATGATAAACATGAGAATCCGAAGATCATTTGATACTATCTAGTACAACTTCTCAATTTTCAATTACAAAACTAAGGTCACACTGTCCTAGACAAGCAAAACCTAAAGTCCAGAATTTCTCTGAAGCTTTGCTACCTGCTATGAAATACATTTGAAAAACTTGAATGATCTGAAATATTCAAAGATATCTTGATATACACTCCCAATAAAACTGAGGAAAAAAACATGTTTTATCCTTGTAACTGATAATTAAAATATTTAAAAGTTGGTAATTATGTAGTTTTATTTACAACAGTTTCTAATCAAAGGAGTACTATGTAAAAATCACTGATTAAACTAGGAAAATGCATTACAAGCTACCATTCCACTTAAACTGTCCTCATTAAATGTACCATTGAAGCCAGAAAAATGCAGTGAAATCTATTTTCGTTGGCCTACTGAAAATGCATGAAGTGATTTGTAGTCAGTCATTCGTTTATAAGATAATTGGTTTGCCAATATTTAATTTTCATACTCTTCTTGCACAAAAAAGCTATTACTTAACATAATTCAGCTAACCTAACTTTTCTATTTTATGTCCATTCTAAGCCACTACCTTGCAGTAACAAAAGATATTAGCAATTAATTTGGTCTTTTTGTCCATTCTAAATTCTATCATCTTTTTTAGTGAATTCATCATTTACACTGAAAATCTATCCACAGTTTGTAAGTTACTTGTACTATTCCAGCTAGACCTTGTGCCACATTCTGCCTTAGTTGTTCAATGCTGTGGTCATATTCTAACCAACAAAATAATACAACCTCCTAACTCCAATTCAATCAAATTATCTGATAAACTATTTTCCTACTATTCCAGTTTAATTAAACAAATAACTCACTGAATAAATTTACTTATTTACTTATTCCTTCATTTTGTAGTGATAGGGATTAAACCCAGGACTTTGTCCAGGCTAGGCAAATGCTCCATTAATGATCCACTAGGACTTTTAATATACACCCAACTGGAATCTAGTTCAAATCGTCTTCCAAAACTCCTAAGACATCAGTAATCTCAATGTTTTATCAACACAGGGGATACTTTATCCTCACCCCACTTGATCTCTCAGTATTATTTCTTGCAGATCCACCTTTCTGGAACAATTTCATATACTGGTTGTATAGAACGCAAGTGTCCTACTTTATCACTAATTTGATGTGTTGTTTTTTTCAATCTTTCACCTTTCTTACATCTCTAATTGACAGAAGGTACCAAGGGCTTCTCTCCTGTACTTATTTTCTGCACCCTACCCACAATCATTCACAAAGTGAGTTCAAATAGATATATTCTTTTAATGTCATTTAATGTTCTAATGATCTCAAACCAATATCCATAATTGCTGTCTTGAAGCATCCCCAATGTAATATGGCCAAGGCATTCCTAACCCTCAAATCTGATACATCCCAAATCTTCCTTTTTCAGTTAGAAAAGTTAAGATTACTTTTGCTTCTTTTTTTTTGTCTTTTATCCCACACATCCAATTAATCAGCAAGTCTTAACTACTTCAAGCCTCAAAACACATCTCAAAAAAAATCCGTGAACAAAGCAAATATGTAATCAATGGGTTGTTGAAGAGGAAGGAAGGCCAGTAATAATGGGACAAGTTTTTTTGTATCCTGGGTAAAAGGGCTTTTTTATTTATTTTTTATAATAGAGGGAGAGATTAATAGTATCGGATGTTGCTAAGAGGTTTAAATAATGAATTAAATGAAGTGGGCTTAAGAGAACAAAATGAGATTGTAAAGATAAAGAATAACATGACAATAAAATATTTTTCAAAAGATTTTACTCTGGAAATCAGAGAGGTTAAGAATAGTCAGATCAGGAAAATGTGGTACATATACACAATGGAATTCTATGACTCTATCAGAAAGAATGACATTGCCCCATTCGTAAGGAAATGGAAGAACTTGGCAAAAATTATACTAAGAGAAGTGAGCCAGACCCAAAGAAACATGGACTCTATGATCTCCCTCATAGGAAATAATTAGCACAGGTTTAGGCTAGTCACAGCAGAGGATCACAAGAACCTAATAGCTATGCCCTTGTGAATGCATAAGATGATGCTAAGTGAAATGAACTCCATCTTACAGAAACGACTGTTATATCATTGTTGTAATTACTTTCAACATGCCATGTGAAACTGTAGTTGTACCCGAACTATCACTGTATCTTATCTGAGTACACTGGAAACTAGGGAAGTGAAAGGGAAAATCAAAATCGAGAGACAAAGGATAAAAAGACAAACAACTACAAGAGCAATACTTGCAAAACCATTTGGTGTAAACCAACTGAATGGCGGTAGAGGGGGAGGGGGAGGGGGAGAAGGGAATGAGGGAAGAGGGAACAAACAGTACAAGAAATGTACCCAAGACCCAACATATGAAACTGTAACCTTTCTGTACAACACTTTGACAATAAATAAGAAGAAAAAAAATTTAAAAAGAATAGTCAGAGTATATAGACCGAGAAAAGTTCTTGTTATCAAGAGAGGAGATCAATGTTAAAACATTGCTTAAAATGATCCAATTAAAGAGAAAAAGTAAATATGGAAAGAAGGAGCTAAATTTCTCCTTTATTCTAACACCTCAATTGAGGGACAGGAATCATGGCACAAAATAACAAATAGCTCTTCTCCAAGGGCATAAACTGTCTTTGCTCACAATAACAAAAAATAGTAAGGAGACAGACACAGGAAATTTGGTACATGAAGCAGAGGGAAGTGATCAAGTGTTAGTGAAATATAAGATATATTGTCAAAAGTGTGTATGTAGTTGTGTGTCTCATACAGTAGTGTGGTTTGTGCTTTAGGAAATTAAGGATGGAACGTGAAAGAAGTGAAAAGGATGAGAGGACATTTGAAATAGCACCAAGCACCTAGTTGGTTATATGTAGAATATAAACACATACCTGTGTGTGTGTGTGTGTGTGTGTGTGTGTGTGTGTGTATTCAGGAATTTTTCTTTTACTGCAAAAACCAGCAAAGTGATTTTAGATGACAAAACAATATTACAGATTTTCTTTGTTGTATGCCCAAATGGAAAACTCTGCTGTAGTGGTTCACAAATGAAATGACACTTATAGATAAACAAGATATTCATTTTACTTTATGCAAATGTGTTTCTGTAGAGAGATGTCAAAACCAAATTCAAAGATATAGAAACATGCAATTAATATATTACAGTGTGGTAAAATGTTATCCAATATAAGCACATTCTGATTATTCTGTGGTTTACCATCACATGATTGGAAACCATGATATCTTAATGTCAAGAGCACTTATTTAAAATTATATCAAGTAAGCAAGTTATATTTACAGAACCAGCAGTACTGCTTGAAATTGTTTGCCTTCTTCTTAGTATTTTAATTTAGAGCTTTCTAAATGCAAATTAGGGAAAGAAAGACTTTGTTCACTAGGTAGCAGATGTTTTTCTAGCTTAATATCTCAATTATATTAGTGGTGCTATTTTATTGGCTACAGACTTCATGCTTGGTCCCCAAAATACTTTATTAATATTAAACTGCATACCTACAATTCTCTGGTATGGAATCTCTGCAGTGTCTCTTTAAAATGATTCTCCAGGTAAGGTAAGATGTTAACTATTTTATATAAAAAAGTAAACTGATATTTTGGGCCTCTAAGTTGCCAAAAACAAATAAACAAAAGAACAAATACCAGAATCTACTACACCTCTTTCTCCAAGGTTATATAGAATCACTCCAAGATATGAACGTCTTTCTGCTTTACCTTTTCAATACTTAGATCCAATTTATTACAGAATAAAACAGTTTGAGCTAAAGAAGGGAATATTCAAAAGCACCTTATCCTATCTCTCCATCAAATAAAGGTTAAAAAAAAGTGAGAGAGACAGAGAGAGGGAGAGAGGAAAAGAGAGAGAGAAAGAGAGAGAGAGAACTTTTGTGAAAACTATCACATTACAAGTTTACAAAACATGAAACTATAAACTTGAAGAAGGTTGTTTCCATTTAGAAAATGGCATTCATTCATATGAAAATTTGTCAATAGGAAAAATATTTGAATGCCAGTAACAATAACAACAATAAACATAGAAACTTCGAAAATGTAAAAACAAAAACAAAAACCAACAAGTGTCCATTTAATTTTATCAGCTTTCACTCTGGATTAAATAGAGTCACATTTTCAAATGATGAAATGAGTGTGTGTATGAACATATACATATTCATATATATTCATGTGTAATCGTTACAAGAAAGTTATTTTAAATTCCATTTTCAACCTGGGGCTGATGGCTCAGGCCAGTAATCCTAGTTTCTCAGGAGGCTGAGATCTGAGGATCATGGTTCAAAGTCAGCCCAAGTAGGAAAATCTGTGAAACTCTTATCTCCAATTAGCTACCAAAAACTCCAGAAGTGGTGCTGTGGCTCAAGAGGTAGACCACTAGCCTTGAGATCAAAAGCTCAGGGTTAGTGCCTAGGTCCTGGGTTAAAGCCACAATATGGGCGTGTGCACACACACACAGACACACACTAACCCACACACAAATCAATGGTTAACACACCAGTTCACAGTTGCATAGCAATTAATATTTGAACTTATTTTGGACTTGCAAGCATATGCTTTCAAACTCTTGTAAAAACAATCACTTCTGCAAGAGTAATAGCAGATTAAATAACAACCTACGATTTGTACAGATATATAGATTAAAGATATTATTGCTAGTTTTTTTTTAACAAGGAGAAAGAGAAAAGAAGACTAAGTCTATACGGTCTACATTTCTAATCATATTTAGTTAAGTTGAGTGCTTTGCTTCAGTAACAATCCAATGTACATTTAACCGAGAAAAAAACACAAATAATGTAAAATTTTTCTTACTAATAAAAAGATATGGCACAAAGGTTATGAGAAATTAATTAAGAACAGTCAGAATTTTCCACTATCTTACATTCTCCCAGAATCACCAAATAATTAGTACTGAGGAAAACTATTACTTCGCACAATACCCATGTCAATTTCTAATAGAGAAAATGTGAAGCAATATCCATCAGGAGCAGGGATACCCAACTCACTCCTTTTTGCCAAAAACATTTGTAAGGGTTGGAAATGTGGCGTATTGGCACAGTGCTTCCTTAGTATTCATGAAGCCCTGGATTATAATCCTAAATACCACATAAACAGAAAAGGCCAGAAGTGGTCCTGTGTCTCAAGTGATTGAGTGCCAGCCTTGAGCCAAAGAAGTTCAGGGAGAGCACCCAGGCACTTAGTTCAAGTCCCAGTAGTGCCCCTCCCTCAAAAAAATATGAAAAATAGGGCTGGGAATATCGCCTAGTGGTAGAGTGCTTGCCCCGCATACATGAAGACCTGGGTTCGATTCCTCAGCACCACATATACAGAAAAAGCCAGAAGTGGAGCTGTGGCTCAAGTGTCAGAGTGCTAGCCTTGAGAAAAAAGAAGCCAAGGACAGTGCTCAGGCCCCAAGCTGAAGCCCCAGGACTGGCTAAAAAAAAAGTCTGAAAAATAATTAGAGCATGACAATACTTAAAGTGAGTTGAACAACTTTCCTTTGGGGAGGGTTAACAAATATATTTGTGCTGTACAGTACATGATTTGGAAAATGATCTATGATCTATATTAAGTTGTTGGCAGGTATCTGAGGAGGAAAGTGAAGGAAGGAGTGACTGTACAAAAAAAAAAGAAATATATGCATTACCTGACATATGAAATGGTCACCCTTCAGGTACAATACCTTAATAATAACAATAAAATTATATTTAAAATAAAAGAAATATCTCCTTCTGTCAGCAAGGCATATTATCCCTTATAAAGTATTTTCTCGCATATCACTCCATTCTATCACTAGAAACACACAAGTTGGCAACCTCCTGCAGCATCTGTTACAACGTCATACCAATAAAGAAATACCAGAAAAGGTTGTGCATGAAATGAATGAATGCAAAAGAAGAGGAGATGATTACCACAAAGGGATAAGTCCAATATTAACATACAATAGAAAGCATAATGTGTACTTGTGGAACCTCATATAAGTATAAACCTCAAAGGGTATATCTTGATGTAAACTGTGGACTCTGAGGAATCATGATTTATTGATACTGTATATCAATTGTAGCAATCGCACTACATGAATATAGAGTATTTAGTATTAGTAATGTATTGCTAATGTATTTCATATACTAATGTATTTCATGTATTAGTTATACATGAAATTCAGTTAGACAAGCCTATGAGTATAGCTTGATGATAGAGTGCTCACTTAGTATGTGACTTTTGTATTAACCACCATGAAAATAATAATGAAAATAAAATGTGTTGCTATGTAAGAGGTCTGAATTCCTTCTTAAGTTTTCTCTAAGCCTAAATGGCTCAGAAAAAAAATATATAGTCCATTCAAAACTGAAGAATGTATTTTCAAATTAGTAAAGTCCAGATATGTAGAAAACACTATCTTTTCTAAAAGTCATTATTTTTAAAACAATAAAGAGGAAAAAAGTAGAAAAGGAATGCTACTCACACTCCCAATGAGAGGTTACAGTTGTCAAAAAAAAAAGACTGAGGAAAGGAAAACAATGGACACCATATATATTATTTATTATTTTGATTTCTAAAACATAGCAGTGAAAAAATGCCTCTAGCAACATGTACAAAAGTGTGTCGATCTACATATTAAAATGAAAACCCTTCAAAACAACCTATGCACAGGCTAATAAACCTGAGGTATACATGAAATTCAAAGTACATGTCTCATATCACTGGAAAAGATAAACCACCTCAAGGCAGGTTTGCTCAAAGCTCTGACATCTAATGATCTGAGCTACAGTCCTGTCAGATCAGGAAAAAATAATATATTTCATCTGAGAACCCAACATATTCTAACCTGCAACAGCCCAAATTCAGAAATAATAGCTAGGCAAAATTATTGTGAGATCCATAAGTAAAGCAGTACTCAAACTGACATGGATATGCGTTGTTAAATTATATAAACTGTGAAAATACTTTCTTTTATCTCACTGTGTTAATAAACATACAAATGTGTTTAATAAATGTTTTCCATAATAATGTTTTACACAGGATACTACTATAGACAACACATTCTGAAATACACACACAGCTAAGTTATTTGCCAAGTCTCATCCTACAAAGGTTTGACAATAAACAATCACACAATTAACCACTAAAAAGAAAAAAATCATCACAGTTTATTAGATCAAGAAAATATTAGACTTATGATAGTACAGTCGAAGTGTGTAATGGATATCCATACTGAAAAGGTGTCTTAATATCTTCTATTTGGCAGAGAATTAACCAAGTTAACAATTATTCAGTAAAGTTGGTGCACAGGAGAAAGCATGCAAAAGCAGTCTCTAGTTTTGGTTCATCTACAAAATGACAATTTTAGATCATGATCTCTCATATTTCACATGATTTGTGTTTTGCTTTGTGTTGTTTTTTTGTCATCTTTTTCTGGCCTGAGGCTTGAATTCAGGGTCTGGGTCTGTCCACAAGCTTAATTGCTCGAGGATAGCCTGCTAACAATTGAGCTACAGCCTTTTTGGGTGCTTGTTTGCAGGTAAGAGAATCATGGACTTTCCTTGCCCATGCTGGTTTTGAACTGGGAACCTCACATCTCTGCTTCCTGAGTACCTAGGATTACAATTGTGAGCCACCATCGCCCAGCTTCATATGCTTAGGTTTTATCACATAGATAGGAATCAATTCAGATTTAGGCAGCTTGACTGTCCTCCACTCCATGTTTGCATGTGTTGCTCCTACATCAGAAGAATTCCAAGGCAAGAGATGCACAATGATAGGGAGCTCCTCCCTAGAGCAGGAGGAACTGGCTCAGCCCCTCATAAAGTTAGAAGTAGATTGAAATCCTGCCAAGAGACTGTCACAGATGGAGGCTCAGGAAGGAAAATATGAAAATAACAAATCTAGCATGATTTGAATGGAAGCCAGGGATAATGAATAGCACTACATATATAATTTCTCTTGAGTCTGTCTATATTACAATTATTACACTTCTCTGCTTCCCTGAAGCAACTCAAGTAAAACTTCTTAGTTTAAAAGAAAAATTCTAGTTTAAATGGTTCCACCAACTTTACAAATAGTCACCACCATTGCCACAATGAGACCTTAAGTTCATCTTAAAATATCATAGGAAAAATTCAAAAGACAAATACAAATCTTAAAGAAAAAATGTACACAACACACATGACGAGGGGTTGATGGAAATATGTAATAAATTATTTTTTAAAAATATTATCTCTTCAATAAGAAAATGAATGAAAAAAAGAACAAAAAACATGAATGGCAATAAAACTCTTTAGCAGAATTAGTAAGCAAGTGAGTACAAACATTAAGAGTTTCTAACCCATCAATTTGGTGAAGGTTTTTCAAGTCATGGCATTTAGATTTGAATAAGTCTCTAAATTAGTGTTACCCATACATGACTGTTAGGAACTAAAATTTCAACAGCCTTTGTAGAAACAAGTTAGCAATACACAGCATGTTTAAAACACTCTACCAATAACTCAGAGTGCAAATCTAATCTACCATTTAAAAGTACATAGCATCAAACAAAATACTTTATTCAACTACACATTTGAGATTTCTTTTAAAGTACCTATACATCACGAGAAATCTAAAGGTGTGGAGCCTTAGGTAAATTTGAGTAGAAAGTATATAATGTGGACACAGCAAGTCTTCTCTGCTATTAATGACTGTCATTCACCTATTGAAACACCATAAAGTCAATGTCTCTAAAGTTAAATATGTTTTCACAAATAAAAGAACAATCCTTAAAACAACTAATCTATCTTATGCCCCATCTCGAGTTACTCAACTCTCCAATTCAAAAGTGAAATGGATAAAAGTATATACTAATTCGACTTGTTAAAGCCTAGAACTTATAAAAGCCATTGCTAAATTTATTCTGCTGCATATTATCTTTAATCCCAGCTCTACAAATTCCCTGCTCGAATCACATACATTTTATAATAATGTCAATAAAAGTAGAATTTGGGGTTGAAGGCAACCGTGATATTTCTACTTGTGAAGTACTATTAGTCTACATTTTTGCAAGATGTTTCATAGCCTCATGATCTTCAGTGACAATGCTATAGTTCTTGTAAAGTCTTTAAAATATTTTTAAATGTCTTTTGATGCTTTTTTTTACTCCTTTTACATCTAAAGTTACTGAATTTTCTTCAATGATCCTGACTGCTCTAGCAGTTTTAAGATGTGTGCAAATGAAAACTAGAAGGAAAATGTGAAGTCAGTTATAAAACAAGATGTTAATATTCATGATTTGACATAAAATCTAACCATTTATTTAAAGAATCCAATGTTTCACTTTACTAGAGTATGGAAGTGGTTAAAAAACAACTTTATTTCCTCAAACTTTAGTGTTTAACACTTATCAAAAGTTCTTTTATACACCAAGGAATCTTAGGTTACATTTCAAACCTCAAATTAAGGGTAAAAAAAGGTTGGTTAAGTTGAATACCCCAGTGGGCATTGGCATTGGGGAATTGTGTTTTTCGGTCAGAGTTAAATATAACTCTTACCCAGAGCCTTAAATAATTAAATGACTCACTGGCCTTCCTTTTCTAGATGATTCCTCAACATTGACTCATTTGGTAGAATCTAAGTTTTGCATCTCTCTAGCTAGAGGTACATATTAGAAAATATAACATCCCCACAACACCTTATTTGAAATATGCAATTGAACATGGCACCAATAGCTACTCACAAGGTAGAGACCTACAGTATCATGGTTCAAAGACAGCAAAGGCAGGAAAGTTTACAAGATTCTATCTCCAAAATAATCAGCAAAAAACTCATCCAGAGGCATGACATAAATGGTAGAATCCTTTTTGTGAGCCAGAGAAACAAGCTAGAGTGATACTCAATTTTTAATCTTTTCTACATCAAGAGTCAAAGTTATAACTTCCTGCTCATTACTTTGACAGCTTATCTAAAGTATGGATCCTTTTCCATATGTGTGTGTATGTGTGTATGTGTATGTGTGTGTGTCATATATGTATATATATGACTTTGTAGAAGACAGGTTTGTATTCATTTGATCACACTGTTTTGTGATCTGCATCTTCTTTTTTTTTGCTGTAGAAAGTGATACTTAGCAGAATCAAAAAGTTAAGAATGCTATTTTAAAATTCTTTATACAGCATAACTCCTGAATTTCTCATTAGCTTTATGCAAAAATCATTCACAATAATGAAATCCCATAGATCAAGACTACTTATAGGAATGTATTCATATTTCATGCTAATTACTCCCTGTACATGTAATCGCTTTACTCCCTGTACATGTAATCGCTTTCCCAAGTGTGTCCAGTACATGTGTCTCTGTCCTATATTGCTCATTAAATCTGGTATAGTTCATTTGAGCACTGTGTCATTGTGACTGAATTAGACATTTCAGAATCCTCTTATGTATTTCATACAAAATCTTACAAGCAAAGGTCTGGTAGTGTTGTTAAAATAATGCATACAGTAGTTGAAATGTTCTATAAGTGAATAAACAAGGTTATCCCAAAGGTAGACTGATATCCTTAGTACCTCCATTGTACATGCAAGTAATATGCCGAATATCTGGCAAGGTTTGAGAAGCAGCAATCCTTATTCTTTTTAATGGGGACCTTGAGACAAGAGCATCAAGAGAAATACCAAGCTCATGGTCAGAGGTTATTCCAAGATTACTGTACACACACACACACACACACACACACACACACACACACACACACACACACACACACCTTAAAAATTAAGTAGCAAAAAGAATTCAGAGTTACAATGGTAATATATTCCTGCCTGAAATGTAATATTCTGAAGTTCTTTATAAGTGACAGAAGGAGGTTATGTTAAAATAGCACAATGATGCAGGGGTCTCAAGTATGGATTAATTTTTAAATCGTTTCATGGTGGTAGTTTGATTTCTGTGTTTTTTCTAGTCAAACATTATAAAAGACCATTGCTACAAGATGAAGTTTTTGACATTTCTTTCAGAACTAGTTCTGTAAAATCCCAAAGTAACATACTTTGCAGACTTGACAATTCCATATTGATTTTCACTTTCCTATTTTTTGAACCTTAAAGCTAACATTAAAAAATCTGTTGTATATACACCATATAGATGTTTCTAAAGACTAATATGTATATATGTATATATACATACACACACACACATATATATAACATCTTTTTTTCAGAATATATTTGAAACTGTTAATTATCTACATGCATATTATCTGTTACTTAACTACACGCAGTGGGGAACAAAATGTGTGTGATTATATATACTTTACAATGGGTTTGACCTCACCTGAAGTTCTGTGTGCAAACAATGTGACCAGTTGCTACCTGGCAATAAATGCCTCTATTTGGCATTTGCTATTATTAAGTTGAACTCATAAAACAATATCTCAAAGAAATAAATACATTATCAATATCCATTATATAAAAATGATTTCAAACTTTAAATTTAAAATTACTATGGTCAAGAACAAAGATGGTAGCAATAAATTGATTTTATGACATAATTTTTACAAGAAGGTATCAAAAACAAATTAGATTTTATTTTTTTCTTTAAATTCAGAAGCTCTTGGGTATAATACCTATTCATAAACTAAAAGTCATCAAGATATGAACTTAGGCAACATTTGTGGTTTAAGAGCTTTTAAGCTAACATGATTCACTAATTACTGTAAAAACCACTTCTATGGTACTTACATGTAGCCCAAAATAACTGGTGTCTCAAATGAGAATTTACCAATTTTCATAAAAATAACTGATGGTTCCATTCTTTTCTCTCAAAAAAACCTCAAAGCAGGTACTGATTATTTATTTAGATATGCTCTATTGCTTGTTTTCATTAAATAGATTTTAAATAAGTCAGATAATTCATAAAGTTCTCTAAAGTAATATATGGTACACCAGTGATCATTTGACATTAAAAAATGGGGAGAGAAGAAAAATTCCATATGGTGAGAACAATACCAAAAGAACTAACAGAGATGACCTGTCAAGGAGATATTTACTAGCACCTCAATACAAGAGACTCAGTGTACTAAAACTGCCATCTTTCTCATCTACAGTACTGTTGTCTTACTTTGAAAAATTAATACATTTTGAATAGGAAGATTTAAAATGTCAATTTGCTATCTGGTTTAATTATTTGCTAATCTTGCTGATAAAATTCTCACAATTTCATTTTTTGACATGGAATACATACCTAATATAGACGTAACTATGGAAACATAATTACATCTGAAGATCAAATATTCTCAGCAAAATTTTAATAGCAACTGTATTTCTTTTTTTTCAAATTTTTATTATCAAACTTATGTACAGAGAGGTTACAGTTTCATACGTTAGGCATTGGATACATTTCTTGTACTGTTTGTTACCTTGTCCCTCCTCCCCCCTCCCTCCTCCCCATGTATTTCTTATAGTAGAACTGTATTTCTTATAGTAGAAAAAGAAGAAAAGTCATTGTGGATGGCTAGCAATGAATTTGAGACATTGAAAATGCAGAATCCAAAACCTTGGGGAAGATTACATTATAATGGTCTACAAGTTCCTTGAATACAATAGGCCTTCAGTAAATGTTTCAATGAAATTACCAATTAATGTCCCCAACAAAGAGAGAGAGAAAGAGAGAGAGAGAGAGAGAGATCTAAGAATAGCATTAAACAACCACTGTATTCAGTTACATAAGTCAGACTGAGTTCTGTCCTTTTAGGCAATACAGTTCAAAGGTTATAGGGCAATGATTGTTGCTCAATGCTACAGCACATGCTCAACATGAATCCTGGATTCAAGCACCACTGTTCAAACTCATACACACTAAAAGAATGGAAAACAAATCAATATTTCATAATAAACTGTTTTTAAAATGCTCTAGGAACTTGGTAATGGTGGTTTGCTGCTATAATGGTAGCTATTCAGGAAGTGGCATGTGAGGATTTGGGCTCCAAGCCAATCAAGGAAGACAAATCAGTGAGACTGTTACCCTAAATGAAGTTGTAAAAATCCAGACCTAAGGCATACCTCAAGTTAGAGAGGATGAGAGGTGAGTGAGCAAACCAGCAGAGTGAATACCAGACACTGTCAGTTCCTACCTATAAAACTACTTACTCAGAAGCCTGAGATCTGAGGATCCTGGTTAAGAGCCAGCTCAGGCAAGAAAGTCCATGAGATTCTTATTGCTAATTAACCACAAAAAGCTGGAAATGGAAATGTCAAGCATTAGAGTGCTAGACTAGAGAAAAATACCTCAGGGAATGTGTATAAGCTCTGCGTTCAAGTCCCAAAAGAAAAAAAGAGAATAAAAATAAAAAAAACCTAACACACACACACACACACACACACACACACACACACACACACACACACACAAAGCTGACGAAGCCTGCAAGAGTAATGGTACAAAAATATATTCTAGGAAAATTACTCAAGTACTTTCAGAATCCCACTCAATTTTTTAAAACATTTTACTACAATAAACTAATGATGAAGTTTCATTGTATTATTTACACATGCATAAAATAAACTTTGATCAAATTCATTCTATCTACAATTTTGCTCTTTCTTAACTCTCTTCTTCTCCATTGTCCCTGTTAACAGTTTTTTGTGGTTTTCATTTTTCATTATGCTGTTGTTTATATATATATATATATTACACATGTATATATGTATTTTACAAATTAAAATATATGCAATTGATATATATGTAGTACTTATATAATAGTCACCCATCACCCTTTTCTTTTCCCTCTCACTACAGACTAAGTTCTCTCTTAAACATTCTTGCCTTTACAATAATGTTATTTTTTTTCATGTTTTAATTCTTCATGTGAGCAGAAACAGGAATAGTTCTCTTTCCAAGTTTGGCTCGCTTATTGTGACATCCAGTTCCATCCATTCTCTTGCAACATGACATAATTTCAGTCTTGAGAGATAAATAATACACTAAAATTTGTGGATGTAAGTGCTTTTATATTCATTATAACACAAAAGCAATAGGAGATGTAAAAAACCTGTACTATAATCGCCTCCAAGAACGTAAAAAGGAGGGAAATAACGTGAAAAACACTTTATACATAATGGCTACAGTTAGCTACCTACTAGAATATTACTGATTGATTCACTGATTTGACACTATATTGATCACCAATCAAAACCTCCAGTCAAGATTTAAAACATAACCTTAGGAAACAGAATTACAGGGCTGGGAATATGGCCTAGTGGTAAGAGTGCTTGCCTCCTACACATGAAGCTCTAGGTTCAATTCCCCAGCGCCACATATATGGAAAATGGCCAGAAGGGGTACTGCGGCTCAGGTGGCAGAGTGCTAGCCTTGAGTAGGAAGAAGCCAGGGACAGTGCTCAGGCCCTGAGTCCAAGGCCCAGGACTGGCCAAAAAAAAAAGAAAGAAAGAAAGAAAAAACAGAATTAGAATTTAGGAAATTGAGGGATGCATATCAACATTTATGGAGTTCTAAAAGTAAATTAGTAAATTTTGCACTTACTACCATTACACAACATATAGACCCAAGTGTTCATTCTTACATTAGTCATGTGCAGTGTGTTGCCTACATTTCATAAGCCAAAAGTAACTAGTAGGTCTCTCTCAGAGCCAAATGCCTTCTCCCCATTGCTTATCAGCTTCCTATCATCTTTTATCATAATTGGAGCAATCTTTTTGGTTACTTAATGTTTTTAATATTTTAACCATACACTATCAATTTTCCACTTAATGTATTTATATGCTATGCTGCCTTTAGGATAAAAATTTAAACTCCTACATAGCACATGCTAGGCCATTGCTAAGTTGGCACATTCTTGTTGCTCTATGCACAAGTAGAATACCAACCACCTGAGTTACTTAAAAGCATGACACCAGTGCCTCTATGAGTATTTTGACTCTACCTAGAATTCTTACCTACTACAATTCTTAATGGCTAATGCCCATTAAGATTATGTAACTTAAAACTCAGTTTTACAACAAATATCCACAGATACTAGTTCCTTGCTCCACTTCATCTGAGTTCAGTGGCACTTATGGGCCTGCAGTTTTCCATATATCTCCATTTTTTACATTAATCCATGGGAGGATAATAAACTATTCACCTGTCTAACATCTCTGGTATACATGATTTCTTATTTCTGTAAGGACCTCTTATTGCTGTCTCTCTATCATTCAGCACAGTGCCTAGAAAAAATAAGATGCACTTAATAAATGAATATTGACTTAAGAAAAGAGAAAAGAAACTGGTATTAACATATAACCTCCTTTCAACAAGATAAGACACAGATATACAGGTCCTAAGTGGAATGATGCTTGTATAAACATTCTTTCAACAGGGAAGTCTCAGTAAAGTTTATAGAGTTTTGGATTTTTTTTAGTTTACAACTTTGTATATTCTGTCACCAGAATTTTCCCATCTTTCTTCCTTATTGTCTCTAATGAGAAAAGAACATAAGATCAGACGAGTTGTGGGGTATCATAGCAGTAAATACAACTAACCTACAGCCAAAGACAAGAAGATTCAAGTTCAAAGCCAGCCAAGAAATAAAGTTACTGAAATCCTACCCAATCTTAAAAACAAGCTGGGTATGGTGACACAGGTCTATAATCCCAGTATCAAGGCAGACTGAAAGCAGGATTGTAGTACAAGGCCATCATGGGTAAAAGCACAAGACTTACCTGCAAAATGACTAAAGTAAAAAGAGCTAGAAATTCGGCAGAATCAAAATTGAAAGCCGAGCAATTGAAAAGTCTTGAGTTTAATCCTCAATATCACCAAAATAAGCAAAAAAGAAAAGAAAAATACATAATAACTGAAAGGAAATGATAAAGAGGAAAACAAAGAGAAAAAAAAACATAAGATCATTCCTCAAATTTTTCTTTTTTTGCATCCTGGATAAAACTCTAGTTATAGTATCTCAGGTGGGGCTGTAGAAATCAATGTCTCCCATACGTAAATGACTCCTCAGAAGTAGTGTGGACAGCAGCTACAATAAATACAAAATATAGTTTAATGTAGCATGCCTGAACTCAAACATTGAGGCCCTACGACCTCCAACAGGTGATGAAGGGATAAATAAGATATGGTATTCCATGGGATAATACAAAAGAGAATGAAAATTTAATCCATGTTTTAACAGATGTACTTCGAAAACAAATAACAAGAGAAAGATGCTAAACAGAAGAAACACAAATTACACCCAATCACATGTAGGAAATGTCCAAATTAGGTAACTTCTGAGAAACAAAAGAAATTAGTGATTGCCACTGACAGAGGACTGAGGTTGGAAGACTGGTAATGGATATGTTTGTTTAAAAAGGAAACCAAAGTGAGTGCCTTTATCAAAAATTTCTACTCAAGCATAATGTAAAGAAGGAGAATGATAAGAAACAGTTAAGAGGAAAAGTAGGGAGGCTATAATTAGAGAGCAAAGAGAGATACTGTTTTTAGTGGATTAAAAAATATGGGCACTTCCGGGAAGAAGGCGGGGGGGGGGGGGGGGACAGCAGAGCCCTAACAAAGCTCCCTCCGACATCCCAGTTTTACCACTCCAGAGAAACTTTTACTCCTAGAAAGATACCCAAGTAAGTTATAACAGAACATTGACGCAAAAATTCTCAACAAAATTCTGGTGAATCGACTTCAACAGGTCATCAAAAAAATCATACACTATGATCAAACTGGATTTATCCCAGGGATGCAAAGTTGATTCAATATACTCAAGTGAATTAATGTAATCCACCACATCAACCAGAGCAAGGTAAAGAACCACATGGTTATATCTCTGGATGCGGAAAAGGCGTTCGATAAAATCCAGGACCCATTTATGATAAAAGCCCTGGAAAAATTGGGACTCCAGGGAACACTACTGAATATCATAAAGGCAGTTTATGACAAACCAACAGCAAGCATAACTCTAAATGGTGAAAAGGTAAAGCGATTCATTTAAAATCAGGAGCAAGATAGGGATGTCCACTCTCTCCCCTGCTCTTCAACATAGTACTAGAATTCCTAGCCAGAGCAACTGAGCAAGAAGAAAACATAAAGGGGATCCACATAGGAAAAGATGAAGTTAAACTTTCTCTCTTCGCAGATGGCATGATCCTATACCGGAAGAACCCCATAGACTCTACTCCCAAGCTACAAGAGCTGATCCAAAACTTTGGCAAAGTTGAAGGATATAAAATAAACCCTCAAAAATCAACGACCTTTCTATATGCTAATGACCTGAAGACCAAGGCTGAAATCAGAAAAACAACTACTTTTGCAATAGCCTCAGAAAACATAAAATACCTAGGAATAACCTTAACCGAAGAAGTGAAAGACCTCTATGATGAGAACATTAAAAACATGAAAAACAAAATTAAGGCAGAACTAAGGAAATGGAAAAACCTCCCATGCTCCTGGATTGGGAGGATGAATACAGTCAAAATGGCAATATTGCCAAAGGCTATCTACAAATTCAATGCAATACCCATTAATATCCCAACACTATTTTTTAATGATATACAGGAAGCAATCCTGAAATTCAAATGGAAAAATAAAAGACTTCGAATAGCAAAATCAATCCTAAGCAGAAAAAAAACGTGCTGGAGGAATTACAATACCAAACTTCAAGCTGTATTATAAAGCTATAGTAATAAAAACAGCTTGGTATTGGCACTTTAACATGCCTGAAGACCAGTGGAACAGAATCGTTTATTATTTTAAAACTTAGCAACTGCATATACGCTACATTCTTTGCAGAAGAATCAGATTTGCAGCTTATAAAAATGGAAAGTGATATCATTATTGATAAAAAGAATTCAAACTGAGAACAACTTTATGTGGAATTGCCCTCTGTAAATAATTTGCATAAATTCTTGTAACTCTTCCACTTAATGATCACGGATAATTCATTTAAAGTAACAGTAAGTCTACAATGGTACAGATGATGGAGCTGAAGTGTCCACAGGTCATTGTGTCAACAGGTTTTTATATTTATTAACCTTCTTACCTCCAAAATTCCTATACTACTAGAAGTCCAACATAAATCACATGATTAAAAAAGCACTGAAACTTTGAATATGAAAGTTAAAAAAAAATGAATAGACATTTGGGTTTCTTTTAATAATACAAGGACAATTTACATAAAACATCAATACTGTAATTTATACTTAGCAAATTCTCCTGCAAAGGAAATTCACAAGCTTCCCAAAGGAAGGCCAAAAGATGGATTTTTTTTAATGTGAGAGAATAAAACTGTGTTGTTGATAATGAACTAATGATAATTACCAGAAGTCTCAGAATAAAGTCTTATAATCTAGATGAAAATATATTTAAAAGAACTGATAGGACAGGAAGGCAGTAGACCAACAGTTTTGACCCTCAACAATGAACTGACAGATCAAGAGAGCCACCAGCAGTTTGAAATTCAGAATATGTAAATTTTCTTGAGCATTGTTTCTAGAGTGCCCCCAAAAAGTTGGTTAAGTTCGGAATGAGAACAGTATAACTCAGGTGTACTATAAAAGAAATTTATCATGCTTTGGGATGTATGAGTTGAGTTTTTGAAATAATTGTACATTCATGTATTTAAAAGTTGAAACTTTTATTGAGCAAGTATTACATTGGTTATGTTTTTCTTCCAAATGAAATGGTGGCCAAATCTGTGTGATAAATGATATGTTCCTATCAAACATTAAACCATTGTAGTGTGTACAAGGAAAATCACCAATTTTTTAGACACTATCTAAAATAAGTTATTTTTTAAGTGAAGTTTGGGTTTCAATGCCTGTCAATTCCCTTTATTCCCTATACCCAGTTGGATACAATAATTTCTTAAGAATTATATCATAAGAGGAAAGATGGCGCCGATAGAATAGGGAGGCACCCCGACTCCCTCCAACGGAATAGTGAGCTGGGAACTCCAACACCCAACACCCCATCAAGAACCCAGCAAAACCAGCAGCCAGAAGCAGTGGAGAAACGCAGGAAAACAAAAAGGAGCAAAAAAGAAGAACCGAAAACCTACATGGAGCCGGAGATTCACAGGGGCACCCTCCCTCCACCAGCCGACCCTGGCCCAAACAGGGTCAGGCTGGGAAAGGGGAACCCGGCGATCGGGAGACAGGCTGCCAGGAGCGCAGAATTCATATAGTGGGAGACCACAAGGACACAAGGCAGGGTGCAGACCAAGACACACACCGGCAGCGACGAGAAGTTCGGGTCCACACCGGGTTCGGACAAGGGAAACCAGCACAGCAGAAATCGGGAACCAGGGAAGCCACCACAACAATTAGCCAACCCCTGGAGGGCCAATTGCTGCGTGGGACACACATACAAAGCAGCAAAAGTGAGTGCCCCATTATCCTCTCCCCCAACGGGAGACCAGCTATCTGAGACCCAAGCCCGACAAAGAAGCTAGATCTCCCTCCCTCCAACCTCCCCCACCCCTGAGGGAACAAAGAACCCCCAAATCAGGCGGGGAAGCTCCCATCAGGCGCTGGGAAGTCAGTGTAGCAGGGGAAGGGCGCAGCAGCACCAACACCCCACAGGTTCCTGAACTGGCAGAACCGGCCCCGCCCCCTTCCCAACAGGGGCCGGGAGACGGACGGTTGTGCAAACCCCACCCGAGGCGCCTGGACCTCGCAGACTCTTACAACTAAAACCATAGGCGCTGATGGACAATACCAGCCCAGCAGGGTCACCTGAGCCTGATCATGTCCCCCACTCACAGCGGAGGTGAGGTCTGAAGGTGCCAAGCCACACCCGGACAGTAGATCCCACTGGGCCCCACACATACCGCCCCCCCCAACGGACTCGCGGGAAGGCGCAAGCACAACCCAACAACCTGGGACTTGTTCTGGGAGGCATATCCCGCCGAAGTGCCTGTTGCAGTGGACGCACAGCGCACAGGAGGGCGGGGCCCCCGGCGACAGCGCCCACTCTGGTAGGCATACCCTGCACTGGTGGGCGGGGCCACAGCGGCAGCAGCTGCTGCCGTAGACACGTCTACACAGGAGGGAGGGAAGAGCTACAAACCAAACCTGAGAAGCCATCCAGATCTCCAGATGCGCAAATCACAAAGAAACATAACTCAGTTCATCAAAGGGCAAGCTAACTCGCCAGCTCCAAAAAGCAGCACAACTGAAGAGGAGATGGAGACTGAAAAAGCAAATGAGGCCATGTTAACAGGAATGATCGAAAGCATCAGAAATGAAATCAGAAAACAATTCCAGCAATTTAGAGTGGAAATCTGGAAGGACACCCAGGAAGCCAAGAAAGAAATGGAAGCAAAACTGGATACAATGCAAGCCTGCTTTAAAGAAATGGAAGCAAAACTGGATACAATGCAAGCTGCCTTTAAAGAAAATCTCCACATCCTGAGAATTGAAATGCATGAAAAAATAGATTTAAAATACAACTCTATAAAGGAAGAAATCTCCACGATCAGAGCTGATATGACAACCATAAATAGCTCTCTGACATCCATAAACTCCGCAATTGAAACTATAACACAAAGAGTGGACCATATAGAATCCAGAATCTCTCGCCTGGATGATGAAGCAGCTGACAACAACCAGAAAATGACCACACTCCAAGAAAAGGTGAAGCTTCAGGGAAGACTAATCCAGGAACTAATGGACAAAGACAAGAGATATAATCTGCGCATAATTGGAAAAGAAGAAGGAGCCGAATACCAGAGCAGAGGGCTTAATCATGTTCTCAATAAAGTTATTGCAGAAAACTTCCCCAATCTCACAGGGGACCCCATCCAGGTAACCGAAGCCTATAGGACACCTGGCAGGCCAGACCCCAGGAAAGCCACCCCAAGGCACATAATATTCAAGACTACAGACCTCAAGATTAAAGAGCAAATTCTGAATTCAGCCAAAATGAAGAAGGAAACTTTTTTCAATGGGAAGAGGATTCGAATAACATCCAACTTTTCCACACAAACTTACCAAGCTTGAAGTGAGTGGAAGAACACCATCCAAGTACTCCAGAATAACAATTTACAACCTCGGATCAAATATCCAGCGAAATTGGAGTTCACATTCGAAGGGAGAACCAGATCTTTCCACACCAAAGAGGAGCTAAAAGAGTATGTGAATAAAAAACCAGCCCTACAGCGAATATTAAGAGGGGAACCCCACCCAACAGAAATCGTAAAAGACACACAGACAGAATCAGAAAGAAACTTCAATAGCCAAAGTTCAGCAGAAACTCCAGCTCACTAAAGACAAGAAAAAAAAAAAAGAGGAAAAAACAGCCCACCAAGAAAATAGAAGGAGAAAAAACACCCTTATCCTTGATCTCTTTAAATATAAATGGTTTAAACTCCCCGATAAAGAGGAGCAGACTGGCAGAATGTATTCGCAAACAAAAACTTGACATCTGCTGTCTACAAGAGACCCACCTTACAGCAAGGGACAAAAACAGGATTCGAGTGAAAGGATGGAGCAAGATCTACCAAGAAAATGCAACCAACAAAACGGCAGGTGTAGCCATTCTTATCTCAGACAAGCTGGACTTCTCTTTAAAGTCCACTCAAAAAGACAAAGAAGGACACTACATATTAATACAAGGAAAAATCAAGAATCAGGAAATCACGGTGATAAATGTATACTCACCAAACAAAAGAAGACCGACATATGTCAAGCAAATTATCAAAGAATTACAGAGCAAGATAGACGCAAACACAATCATAGTGTGTGACTTTAATACTCCTCTCTCTCCAAGAGACAGATCCAACACCCAGAGGATTAGTAAGGGAGCTGAGGACATAAATAACACCATTCCCAAATGGATCTAACAGACCTATATAGAACCTTTCACCCTAAAGAGAACCAATACACCTTCTTTTCAGCAGCCCATGGATCATATTCCAAAATAGACCACGTCATAGCCCACACAAAGAACCTCAGCAAATACAAAAGTATTGACGTCATCCCATGTATTATATCTGATCACAGTGGAGTAAAGGTAACCCTCAACAACAAAGGATACCACAGAGCCTATACACACTCTTGGAGGCTAAACCCCACGCTGCTATCCAACACTTGGGCCACAGATCAAATTAAAGATGAAATCAACGAATTCATAAGCCACAATGACAAAGAAAACACATCACAAAGAAACCTATGGGACACAGCTAAGGCAGTACTGAGGGGCAAGATCATTGCACTCAGCACCCACATTAAAAGAATGGAAGCAGAGCAAGTGAATACCCTCATGATGAAACTAAAACAACTGGAGAAACAAGAAATGACAGAATCTAAAACGACTAGGAGGGGAGAGATCACAAAGATTAAAGAAGAGATAAATCTGATTGAAAATAGAAAGACCATTCAACAAATAAATAAGACTAAAAGCTGGTTCTTTGAGAAAATAAACAAAATTGACAGACCCCTTGCAAGACTTACAAAAAAAAAGAAGAGAAGAGACTCATATTCGTAAAATCAGGGACTCCACAGGAAAAATTACAACAAGTACACACGATATTCAAACAATCATAAGGAACTATTTCCAAAACCTCTACTCAGCAAAAAAAACAATAATTTTACAGAAATGGATCAATACTTAGAGAAGTACAAACTGCCCAAACTGAACCAAGAAGAAATAAATCAACTAAATAAACCAATAACTTACGGTGAGATACAGGAGGTAATCAAGAACCTCCCTACTAAGAAAAGCCCAGGCCCAGATGGATTCACCAATGAATTCTACAAAACCTTTAGTAAGGAGCTAATTCCAATACTCCTCAAACTCTTCCGCGAAATAGAAACGGAGGGAGAAATCCCAAACTCATTCTACGAAGCTAATATCATACTCATTCCCAAACCAGGCAAAGATCCAACAAAAAAAGAGAACTACAGACCAATATCACTAATGAACACAGATGCAAAGCTCCTCAATAAAATATTGTCTAATAGGATCCAGAAACTGATCAAGAATATCAAACATCATGACCAAGTAGGCTTCATCCCTCAGTCACAAGGATGGTTCAACATCCGTAAATCAATCAACGTAATTCACCACATAAACAGAACTAAAATCAAGAATCACATTGTTATCTCAGTCAATGCCCAAAAAGCCTTTGACAAAATACAACATCCATACCTATTAAAAGCTTTGGAGAGAACAGGAATAGATGGAACATTCCTCAAAACAATAAAAGCCATATACAACAGACCAACTGCTAATATCATATTAAATGGAGAGAAACTTAAATCATTCCCCCTAAACTCAGGAACAAGACAAGGATGCCCACTCTCCCCACTTCTGTTCAACATAGTGCTGGAATCCCTAGCCATAGCAATAAGGCAAGAGGAGGACATCAAAGGGATCCACATTGGCAAGGAAGAAATCACGTTATCCCTATTCACAGATGACATGATCTTATATCTGATGGACCCAAAAAACTCAGTATCCAAACTCCTACACCTAATAAAACAATTTGGCAAAGTAGCAGGATACAAAATCAACCCACAAAAGTTAGCAGCTTTTCTGTACACCAGCAATAGACAAACAGAAAAGGAAATTATGGAAACAATTCCATTTACAGTAGCCAAAAAAAGAATAAAGTACCTAGGGATCAAATTAACCAAGGACGTGACGGACCTACTCAATGAAAACTACAAAAATCTAATAAGGGAAATCAAAGAAGACACAAGGAAATGGAAAGACCTCCCATGCTCATGGGCAGGCAGAATCAATATAGTGAAAGTGGCCATATTGCCCAAATTGTTATACAAATTCAATGCAATACCTATCAAAATCCCAGCCACATTCTTCACTGAAATAGAGAAACCAATCCATAAATTCATATGGAACAGCAAAGTACCCAGAATAGCCAAAGCAATTCTAGGCAAAAAAAAGCAGTGCAGGAGGTATCACAATACCAGACTTCAAGCTCTACTACAAGGCATAACAAAAACAGCATGGTATTGGTATAAAAACAGATCGGAAGACCAATGGATTAGAACTGAAGACCCAGAAATAAAACCGCACTCTTACAGCCAACTGATATTCGACAAAGGAGCTAAAGACATACAATGGAATAAACATAGCCTCTTCAACTACTGGTGCTGGGAGAACTGGGCAGCCATATGCAGAAAACTCAAAGTAGACCCAAGCCTATCACCATGCACCAAGATCAACTCAAAATGGATCAAGGACCTCAACATCAGACCTGAATCCTTGAAACTACTGAAGGACAGAGTAGGAAAGACACTAGAACTTATAGGCACAGGAAGGAACTTCCTGAATAGAGTCCCAGGGGCACAACAAATAGGGGAAAGACTCGACAAATGGGACTACTACAAATTAAAAAGTTTCTGCACAGCTAAGGACATAGCCACCAAAATAGAAAGACAGCCAACCATATGGGAAAGGATATTTACCAGCACAGCAACAGACAAAGGCCCGATATCGGTCATCTACAGAGAACTCAAAAAACTAAGCCCCTCCAAGCCCAATAAACCTATTAGGAAATGGGCAAAAGAGCTAAAGAGAGACTAGACAAGAGAAGATATAAAAATGGCAAACAAACATATGAGGAAATGCTCAACATCCCTGCTAGTAAAGGAAATGCAAATAAAAACAACCCTGAGATACCACCTCACCCCAGTTAGAATGGCCTATACTCTGAACTCAGGAAACAACAAGTGCTGGAGGGGCTGTGGGGAAAGAGGAACCCTTCTCCATTGTTGGTGGGAGTGCAAATTAGTACAACCACTTTGGAGAACAGTATGGAGGTTTCTCAAAAAGCTCAATATAGACCTACCCTATGACCCAGCCATACCACTCCTAGGCATCTATCCTAAACAGCAAAATCCAAGATATCAAAAAGGCATTTGTACTTCCATGTTTATGGCGGCACAATTCACAATAGCCAAAATATGGAAACAACCCAGATGCCCCTCCACAGATGAATGGATCCAAAAAATATGGTACTTATACACAATGGAATACTACATAGCGATTAGGAATGGTGAAATACTGTTATTCGCAGGGAAATGGTCAGAACTTCAACAAATAATGTTGAGTGAGACAAGCCTAGAACACAGAAAACAAAGGGGCATGATCTCCCTGATATATGACTGTTAACAAAGGGAGACGGAGAGACAGTAGAGACCAAGTCTGTGAATACTGTATATGTTCTTGATACATTGTATATTGCATATATGTCAACCTGACCTAGACAAGGAATAGAAAAACAGGTCGTAAGATATCACAAGAAATGTACACACTGCCCTACTATGTAACTGCACCCTCTTTGCACAACACCTTGTAAAAAAATTTATGTCCAATTAATAAAAAAAAATTATATCAAATATACTCACAAATAAACCAAACTCAGCCCACATATAAAGGTATTAGGTAAGAGCTCAGCCTATTATGAACCATTTATCTGTTTGGAATGTTAAGAGATAATATTCTACTTAATGTGGGCAGCCAAATCTTTGCTAGATCTTAGACATTAAATATATCAATATTTAGGTAAGGAGAATAAGTTCTCATTTTTGATTTCACAATGGAAGGAAATCTTTTCTTTCTGAGATATAAAAGAAAGCTAGTTGAAATGGTTTATAATTATCTTCTGCCATTTACTAGCTTATATATCTAAAAACTCAAGAAAGACTTGTTTTAGCGATGTATATTCTGAATTGATCCGTTTACTATCGTGATATGTACATGGAGATATATAGCTATATGCACATATCTTTTTTAAATGTAGATTCCACATAGGAATATTTTTCTTTTAAACTCTGGTTTAAGCCATTCAACATGAAGGTTTCTATTTGCATCCACTACATTGTCAATACTTAATCAAAGAAATCATATGATATCATTCTTTAAGACTGACATTTCTTTTTTTTTTTTTTTTTTTTTTTTTTTTGGCCAGTCCTGGGCCTTGGACTCAGGGCCTGAGCACCATCCCTGGCTTCTTCCTGCTCAAGGCTAGCACTCTGCCACCTGAGCCACAGTGCCCCTTCTGGCCGTTTTCCACATATGTGGTGCTGGGGAATCGAACCGAGAGCTTCATGTGTAGGAGGCAAGCACTCGTGCCACTAGCCCATATTCCCAGCCCCAGACTGACATTTCTTTATCCATTCATCCTAGGCCTCTAGGCTTCACCACACTGTCTCCCACCACCCAACGCAGCACACCCCCACCCCACACCCAGTCCAGGGGCTTGAACTCAGGTCTTGGGATCTATCACTGAGATTCTCTGTGTTCAATTCTACTACTCCACCACTGTAGCCACAGTGCTACTTCCAATTTTCTGGTACATAATTGAAGATGAGAGTCTCACGGACTTTCCTGCCCAGGTTGGATTCAAACCCTGGATCTTCAGATCTCAGCCTTCTGAGTAGCTAGGACTGGCATGAGCCACTGGTGGGTGCCTGACTACAAATTGCTTTATAAAGAGAAGGAAGAAGTTCATGAGCTAACCTGAAGAGAACAGGCCATTCCCAACTTGAGAAATCAGAAAATTTAATAGGAAACTTAAGAACAATCAGATTTTATTCATGCAACTTGGGTATTTGCATCTTGTTCCTTTTCCTCATACAAAATCCATTCTCAGTGGAAACAAATAGAAATAGAAGCAAAAATTATTCAGGTCTGCACTTTAGCATATCTCTGGTAAATTTATACTTAAAAACAACCTTCCAAACATTATTGGGTTGAGAGGGACTCTGGACTCTGCTTGGGAAGACAAGTAATAATTGACAGACATACAAAGAGAGCTACTCTTGCCTTCCTAGCCTACATAGACTAAAACATTTTTTCTCAGATGTTTGGAACAACCTAGATCTGCATGTTTTGCAAAGATAATGACTCTGGAATATGTCTGGATGAGAGCATTGATTGGAGGGAGGGAGTAGATTTAAGGTTCATTTGGAGGTGTTCTAGGTTTCATAAACACACTGGGATCTTTGTAATTTATCCATGTCAATGAATTTGATAAGATTAATGGATAACAGTAAAGCAACATCACATTATTAACAGAATCTATCACCAAATACAAACACTTTTCAAAGTAAAACAGCCTAAATACAAATTGGAACTATAAAGACATCTAATCTACTTCATTAGATAATCAGATTTAAAGAAATAATGCTCGAATCTTTCTGTGTGACTTGACATATAAGAAAAGTACACATAGCCAGACTTAGATCCCACATATATGAGATCATAAACTTCTTGTTTAACCATGCCTAGTTTACTGCAGACATCATAATGTTTTGTGGTGTAATCATGCTTTTGCAAATGACACAATATCCTTGTTTTTAAAGATTTTCTAGTATTTCATTGTGCAGATAACCTACATTCTCTTTTTATCTGTTGAGGGACATATAGGAAATTTCCATCTTGCTGTTATTGAATAGTACTGCAAAGAACATGGTAATACAGATACCTCTTTAACCTATTCATTTTAGTTCCTTTGGACATATACCTAGAAGTGGAGTTGCTTGATTATATGAGTTTTAAGACTGTATAAATATTTAAAAGTCACTAAGAGGAGTATGAGGTGTTAACAACCCATAAAGCTCTAGAAGAAGGGAAAGAGACTTTTAGATTCTCAAAGACTTAAGAAATTGGTAAGAAAGTAAAACTTCCATTCATGTTATATGCAACTTGTATGATAGCTCAAATTTTCTTAAATGTAATAACATTTGTCAGTGAGTGATAAGTACAACTGCAAAGGTTAACTGTTGTTAAATAGAAGGAAGTCCTATAAGACATAGCTCCATGCATACATGCACACATAAATAAACAATGTTTAAAGAGTACTAAGTAAATCAGGAATTATGTTCCCTAGTCTGCTCAAGCAAAGGTTTCTAGAATACTTCAACTTCATTCTCATTACAAAGTATATCAAAGAATCACATAGCTATCCTTTTTTAAAATTTATTGATATGTAAACTGGTATAAACTAGCTGTACAGAGGTGTAAATGGAACAATTTAGGTAGTATTCAGCTGAGAGCTTGAATTTCCCTGGCCCTTTAAGTCTTTTTCAATCCAGTTGATGTTTCAGTTGAAATGGCAATATTCTCACTAGGTTTAGGGTACAGGTAGACTTAAAATACATGACTCTTGGCATTAACAATTTGATGAATTCCCCCAAGGATCTCTTTTACATAATGATGTGATAATCATAGTCTTCCTGGTTTTTATAATTTTACTAACAGCCTTAGTTTTTTAGAAGACATTCTTTTAATGTTACCAATGAAACCTAAGTCATTAATGCCTGGGTTTGTATCAAAATTAAAAAAAAAAACTATTATCAGACAGTTTAAGTAAAAAACAAAATTATTTTGTTAATTAGTCCTGAGAAGGGTGTTAAAAGAATCAAGTGGGGCTGGGGATATAGCCTAGTGGCAAGAGTGCCTGCCTCGGATACACGAGGCCCTAGGTTCGATTCCCCAGCACCACATATACAGAAAACGGCCAGAAGCGGCGCTGTGGCTCGAGTGGCAGAGTGCTAGCCTTGAGCGGGAAGAAGCCAGGGACGGTGCTCGGGCCCTGAGTCCAAGGCCCAGGACTGGCCAAAAAAAAAAAAAAAAAAAGAATCAAGTAACTTAAAACAATAAATACAAATATGAAACAATTAACTTTACATTCAAAATGGCATTGCTTTAAGCTTGGGAGAGAGAAGGGATAGACTTGAAAATGGATGGGCACAGTAAGTAATTTAAAGGGGTATTTATTATAAGTAGGCAATACATAAATGAATAAAATCTACAATAAAAATAGGTTTAGAATTAAGTGTCTGTGATTACTACAATTAGTCTGTAAATCGGATTCCTTCCCCCTCATAAAAGGTAACACTTATCATATAAAACAAAACATAATCTCACCAATTGACTCAGCAATTACTCCTTGGTATATGCTCAGTTGAAAACGCAAGCAAGCACAAGCAATCAAGGAAGTGAAATAAAGAAAAAGAAAGGGGAGGGCAGGAGAAATGAGGGTGGGAATGAAGAAAGAAAGGAGAGAAGGGAGGAAAAGAAGAAAGGAAGGGAGGGAGGAAAGGAGGGAAGGAAGGAAGGAAGGAAGGAAGGAAGGAAGGAAGGAAGGAAGGAAGGAAGGAAGGAAGGAAGGAAGGAAGGAAGGAAGGAAAAAAGATAAGAACAGAAGAAAGGGAAGGGAAGGGAGGGAAGGAAGGAGGGAGGAAAGGAAAGAGACTATAAAAGAAATCAAATTCAAACCATAAATGTTTTGGTCAGCTTTATCATAATTGTTCAAAATGTGGAAGCAACCAAGGTCGTCAACTGGTTGAAACTGGTTGGAAGGATGAACAAATGGGAACACCTGTGGCATGGAATACTATTGCAATGACAAAACAAATGAGCTTTCAAATCAAGAAAATACATAGAACGCACTTAAAAGCATATTTCTCAATGTCAGTTGAAAAGAGTAGGTGAAAGAGTGGAGATAATAAAAAGATGAATGATTGGGGGCTGGGGAAGGGATAAATAGAGTGATGTTAGGACAATGGAACTATCCTACATGATACTGTAACATGAATACAAATCATTAAATATTTGACCAAACTCACAGAACTGTAGAAATGTACAACATAAGAATGAAAACCTAACTGTAGGGGAAAATGTAGGGGTACAGAGGGCAGATATGAAGTGGTGCATGAAAATTATCTTACTTGCCTTTCTTTGTTCTGTAAATGTGAAACTTACAAACAAGGTCAGTTAATAGAAACAATAAAAGTATAACACTATTTCTGAATATCTCACTAAGCAATTAGGTTCAAAGCATGTTAAACATAATACAAAGGCAAAAATACATGTAATGTATCTTTTACATTAGCGATAATTCTTCTTATTTTTGATATGGGCTACTATTATTATGTCATTTACCATGATGTCATACAACCAAAAGGGTCCTTGGTAAAATTGTTTGCATGCTGTTTGGATTTGCAGCCTTCAAAATTTTAAGCTAAATAAACCTCTTATCTTTATAACAAATTCACCCTGGGTTGTTTTGTTATTATAACAGAAGATGGGCTCATATAATCACTTTGCAATGAATGAAAGTTACTTTTAAAGATCCTGAAACTTCACTAAATGCAAATGTATACCTATAAAATTTTATACAGAATTTCCAATATACTAGCCGCTACTCTCTCACATACAAATAGACAACTAAAATTAGAGGGCTCAACATTATAATATACCTTCATGTTATTTAAAATGAATAACCAATCTATTGTAAATGCATGCAAAAGATACATAACTAGGTGCTACATAAAATATTTACCCTCTTCTAGGACTGGTCTTATGTTTAAAATATGGACACCTACCTCAAAGGCATAAGCCAGATCACCACACACCAAGGCTAAAACATCCTGTCTGAACTAGTAACCTCTAACAGGGTGTGCAAACAACACTTGTTCCCGTAGGCAACTAAGATTCTGTTGCTTCTATGTGCTTCTCTCAAGTCCTGGCTCCTTGCCATTCATATTGGCATAAAACACTAAGTACAATTCATTTGCAGCAGGCCAGTTCCACTCACATGAATTCTCCTACTCCTATTAAGAGTATTCAAATGGCATAAAGAAAGTTCTGGTCATCACAAGAGGCAGTCAGGAATTTTTTAAATCACACTTCTGTAACTTTCTATTTATTTTATCTTCTCATTGAAATATTTGAAAACTGGTAAAGGAACTCATTTCTATGTATTTCTTTTTTTTTCTTGTCAAACTGATGTACAGAGAGGTTACAGTTTCATACGTTAGGCATTGGATATATTTCTTGTAGTTTGTTACCTCCTCCCTCATTCCCCCCTCCCCATCCCCCTTTCCCTCTCCTCCCATGAGTTGTTCAGTTGGTTTACACCAAACAGTTTTGCAAGTATTGCTTTTGTAGTTGTTTGTCTTTTTATCCTTTGTCTCTCGATTTGGGTTCTAGGTATTTCTTGCATGTCAACCTACCATTGAGATGCACCATAAACTCACAAGTGTGGCTAAAACATTAAATCTAACAATATGTGCAGTGATACTAGCCTAGATTTAGTTTAAAAACACATATTTTCATTTAACTGAATATATTTAATTATAAAATGAAGTAAGACAATTTATCCTGAAAGTCCTTGCATTTCCATTCAAATTAAATGTGAAGTCATATTATAATGCATGGTCTCTTATGAAACTTTTATTGTATCTATGATTTTTTACTTAATATACTACTTACAATCTCTGAAAAAGAGCATCTTTCCATAACTAACATCCAAACTGAAAAGAAAAAGATAAAAATTCTAATATACTGGAGTACTATGAGCAATGTTGGCAGAGGGAAATCTAAAAGGTTAGTGGTAAATAGAGGGGGTAACAATGTTCAAAAAGAAATTTACTCATTACCTTACTTAGATAACTGTAACCTCTCTGTGCATCACTTTTACAATAAAATTTACCAAAAAAAGAATAGTGGTTACTACCGTCCTTTCCTCAAAAATCCACAAACAAAGGATTTGGTTATTAGCAATTCTATATTGAAAATTATGTACTTCAGTGTTAAGATTTTCTTATGACTATGTTTGTCACTATTAAAATGAGCATGTTCCAGTAGATATACCTGCAAAATCCCTACAAATTACTTAAAAACAAAAAAGAGGCACAACTTCACACCTACTTTGACAAGAGCTTAGGGAAGGACCCTCAAATAGCCAGCTGTGCCAAGAACTGAAAAACAGTCACATTTTAATTGAACCAGCAAGACTTGTTTCTGCCATGACTTAAGTATTATCACCTGATCACCACAGAACGCTGAAGAGTTATAGCAGGACCTAAGACAAGTAAAGACGAAGCAGGCAAATGAAGTGATTGAAGCAATGATTCACTTTGAGAGACTAAAGCAAACTATATTGTGTTGGACATCTTGGAAACAACCTGAGCAAGAAGAAAAGTTAAATACACAGCAGCTACACACTGAGTGGCTCCTTGAGAATAATATTCCTTGGAAGAGATGGAAGGAATTTATCAATAGCATTTCATTCTGTGAATAAGAGCTCCAGCCTCAAACTATTTCTAAAAGAAAAAAAGACTTCCATATCCTGAGCTGTAAGAATAAGACTCCACAGGATGAAGGACACAAAGTACCAGCTCCTTTGGGACACAGCAAAGGCAGTACTCAGAGGAAAATTTATATCTCTGAATATATACACCAACAATCTGGAGAAACAGCAACTCAATCATTTAAAGACACACCTTAATTTCCTAGAAAGAGAACAACAAGCCAAACCCCAAGTCAATAGACAAAAGCAAATAATTAAAATCAAATCAGAATAAAATCAATTAAAGATGAAAAAAAACATCGGAAGAATCAACAAAACAAAGAGTTGGTTCTTCGAAAAAATCAACAAGATAGACAGACCCCTAGCAAACCTGACAGCACACTCAAATGAACAAGATAAGAGATGAATCAGGTAACATCACCACAGAAACAACCAAAATTCAGACCATAATAAGGGACTATTTTGCAAACCTTTATGCCAACAAATTCGAGAACCTGGAAGAAATGGATGATTTCCTAGAAAAAGTTCATATCACCAAACTCAACCATGAAGATTTAAACCTTCTAAAAAGACCGATACCCAGTATTGAAATAGAAACGGAAATAAGTGTTCTCCTATCCAAGAAAAGCCCAGATCCAGACGGATTCACAGCAGAATTCTACAAGTCCTTCAAAACAGAACTCACACCAATACTTCTCAAACTCTTCAATGAAATTGAAAGAGAATGTTCACTACCAGACACATTCTATGAAGCCAGTATAACCCTCATCCAAAAACCAGGCAGGGACTCATCATGGAACGAGGACAATAGAACGGTTTCTCTGATGAACATAGACACAAAAATTCTCAACAAAATTCTGGCCAATCGACTTCAACAGGTCATCAAAAAAATCATGCAACACAATCAAACTGGATTCATCCCAGGGATGCAAAGTTGGTTCAATATACGCAAGTCAATTAATGTAATCCACTACATCAACCAGAGCAAGGTAAAGAACCACATGTTTTTATCTCTGGATGCAGAAAAAGCGTTTGATAAAATCCAGCACCCATTTATGCTAAAAGCCCTGGAAAGACTGGGATTCCATGGAACATTCCTGAATATAATCAAGGCAACCAACAGCAAGCATAACTCTAAATGGTGAAAAACTAAAGCCATTCCATTTAAAAACAGGAACAAGACAGGGATGTCCACTCTCTCCCCTGCTCTTCAACATAGTACTAGAATTCCTAGCCAGAGCAATTAGGCAAGAAGAAAATATAAAGGGGATCCAAATAGGAAAAGATGACATAATCCTATTCTTAAAGAACCCCATAGACTCTATCCCCAAGCTACTAGAGCTGATCCAAAACTTTGGCAAAGTTGCAGGATATAAAATAAACCGAGGCATATGAAAAAGTGCTCTACAAAACTGGCCATGAAAGAACTGCAAATCAAAACAACATTGAGATTCCATCTCACCCCAGTAAGAATGTCATATATCAAGAAAACTAACAATAACAACTGTTGGAGTGGATGTGGCCAAAAGGGAACCCTACTTCATTGTTGGTGGGAATGTAAACTGGTTCAGCCACTCTGGCAAGCAGTATGGAGAGTCCTCATAAGGCTAAATATAGAACTCCCCTATGACCCAGCAGCCCCACTTTTGGGTATCTATCCAAAAGACCACAAACAAAATCACACTAAAGCCACCAGCACAACAATGTTCATCACAGTACAATTTGTAATAGCTAGAATCTGGAACCAACCCAGATGCCCCTCAGTAGAAGAATGGATCAGGAAAATGTGGTACATATACACAATGGAATTTTATGCCTCTATTAGAAAGAATAACATTGCCCCATTTGTAAGGAAATGGAAGGACTTGGAAAAAATTATACTAAGTGAAGTGAGCCAGACCCAAAGAAACATGGACTCTATGGTCTCCCTTATAGGGAATAATTAGCACAGGTTTAGTCAAGTCACAGCAGAGATCACAAGAGCCCAATAGCTATACCCTTATGAACACATAAGATGATGCTAAGTAAAATGAACTCCATGTTATGGAAACGATTGTTATATCACAGTTGTAACTACTTTCAACATGCCATGTGTAACTGTAGCTTCAATTAATGATGATCTTCTTGTATCACCCTCCTGTGGTTGTACCTACACTATCTCTGTATCTTATCTGAGTATATTGGAAACCGTGTATAGTGGTGTTAGAACTAGGAAATTGAAAGGGAATACCAAATTTGAGAGACACTGGGTAAAACACGACAAATAACTACAAAAGCAATACTTGCAAAACGGTTTGGTGTAAATGAACTGAACAACTCAGGGGGGAGAAGGGAAATGGGGAGGGGGAGGGGGAAGGAGGGATGAGGTAACAAACAGTACAAGAAATGTATCCAATGCCAAAGGTATGAAACTGTAACCTCCCTGTAATTCAGTTTGATCATTTAAAAAAAGTTTAAGAAAAAAAAAAGCACAAGGGAAGTCATATAATTTCCCCAAAAGTGTGGCAAGTAGTAAGCAGGATTATTCTTGTTAATAAGTATTTCTCACATTATTATTGGTGGCTAAGAGACTTCTCTAGCCAGGAGTCTCATCTGTCTTTCACATAATTCTACCTCAGGTAAGACTGCCAGATTTATCCAGTAAAAGTACAGATCATCTCGTTAAATTTGAATGTCAAGTAAATAAAATTTGTTTTTTAGTATAAGTCTAAAAAAAACAGATGTTTCCAGTTAAGTGTTTTACATGAATCACTAAAGTGCTATGTGTGAAATAGTAGCACATTTCAAGAGCTGGTTTTGTAACAAAATAAATTTTGATCTTGGGCCTCTTCTTAGAAAAATTCATTCTTCCTAAGGCTGTCCAAAAATAAAACAAAATCCAAATCTAAAATAAAAAATGTGAGTATTTCTCCAAATTTTCTTCTATATTTTGGTCATAATATACTGCAATAAGCTGGGTGTTAGTGGCTTAAGCCTGTAATCATAGCTACTCAGCAGGTGGAGATCAGGGTTTCAAGTCAGCACAGCGAAGAAAGTCTGAGAGACTCTCATCTCCAATAAACTACCCCGCATAAAGCTACAAGTGGAAACGGGGCTCAAGTGGTAGCGTGTTAGCCTTGGACAAAAAAGCTCAGAGACAACATCAAGGCACTTAGTTCAAGTCCCAGTACTGGCACCAAATTAATAATAATGATGATATGAAAGTTATTCTAACACAGAAAGTACACCAAATATGTTTTCCTTTTCTGCTAATCTACCTAAACACCCAGGCTAAGTGAGATGTTATCCAAAATGAACAAGAACAACTTAACCTCAAAGAAATACTCAGTATCAATTTTACATGAATTAGCTACCAATGGGTTTGCATTTCATGAAAATAAAGATTAAATGTGGATTTCCTACTTGGTGAACTGCCCCACCCACCTATCTAAATGAAAACAGATAGGGTTCACCAACATTTTGATAGCTTCTGATTTGTATAAAGACATATTCCCCCCTCCCAGCAACAAGGTTTCTAGTCTAAGGATAAAAATATATTCCTACTGTACAAAGTAAACTGTAGGTCTTGACATAATTAACTTCTCACACACAGAAAAGTTCGAATAGCTTTATAAGACATTCCTAGAAACAAAATTATTTAAATGTCATCTCAGAACTCAAGAAAACATACTAGAATTGACCAATATATAGCTTTATCATATAAATAAGAAGTTAGAGCACTGTGGCTACAGCTATTAATTTTCTCTTCCACCTACCATCTGCTGTAAATGGCTACACAAAGCTTTTTTATGAAGGTGGTTGTGAAAACAGTATTTGCTTGAACTGAGGACACAGTGTTACAAAACATCCCCATACAGATGACAGGAGATATGAATTTGCAAGTGAGCCATTAAGCATAAATAATAAAACAAAATAAGGGGGGTGGGATTAAACTTGAGGAAAAGGTTAGTATATTCAATTCTGGTTACTATAAGAAGCTTGGAGAGACTGTCAGAGGCCTAGTCACTAAAGAACAAAGAAAATGCAGATAGAAAAGACAATGGAGATTACTGAGCTTAGCCATTCTCTATTGTGCATCAGTAAAAATAAAATGACATACTGGGGGATTTAGGGGAAAAAGATCATTTATATGATAAGAAATGGTACTTAAATGCCTTTTCAGAAATAATGATGGATGAAATCACCTTGGTTCTCATGCTAACTTACTAGAAAATATTTTAAGCTAACATGTTATATTTTGATAATGCAAAGACACTGTACTTAGCATAACTTTCTTTCAGTGAAACCTCCATGTTATTCATATGACTTTAGACCAGTAAAAGTACTTATCTTCATTCATTGAGAAATCTTTGTCTTAATGCATCTCACCAATCCATCTTTAATGAAATTTAAGCATCTTATTTCAAAAATGAATTCAAACTGAACAACAGTGGTTCACACTTGAAATCCTAGCTACTCAGAGGCTGAGATCTGAGGATCTCAGTCCAAAGCCCATCTAGGCTGGAAAATCCCTGAGACTATCTTCAGTTAACCAACAAAAAAGCCAGAGTGGAGGTGTAGCTCAAGTAGTAGAAATCTAGCCTTGAGCAGAAAAAGCTCATACATGACAGCACACAGGCATGAGTTCAAACTCCATCCAAAATTTGGATGTTTCTAACTCATGCTGTCTACGGCCATACCACCCTGAATGTGCCCGATCTCGTCTAACTCATGCTATAATTCTATATAATAATAACTCTGAATAACAACAATGATATTCCATACTCATATAATGATTTCCTAGGGTACAGCCTATCTTTTTAAGTATTTTCATGCTTTTAGAACTTAGGAAACCCATAATTTATTTGTGCAAATTACTCTAGAATTGGTATTATTATCGACCTTATTTTACAGTTAAAATTGAAATGTTCAGAGATTATGTAACTTGCAAAGGTCATCTTTTGGACGTGACTGAACAAGGTTCTAAACTCAGCACTCTTGGCTTTAAACACTGCACTGTAGTTTCACAATGTGAATGCTATCCACTGTGAAAAGGGCTGATGATGGTCTCTTGAAGTACCTTTTAAATGCCAAATGTCTATGCCTGGATCTCGGAGGAGCACAGACTAAGGCACTGATCTGGTTCAAAGTATTTTAAAGGTGGAGGAAGCATGGGATTTATGAAGGGATTAGAAAAAAAACATAAAAATATAATGTTTCATGAGAAAGACTAGGAAATATGTGTAGAGAGAAACAGAAGCAAAGAAGAGTACACAGCAAAAGTAATAACTTCAGAAATCTGAAACAAAAATAGAAGTGAATTTTATAAAAAGAAAATAAAGTAACTCTAGGGAGCAAAGCCAAGAAACAAATTGTTCCATCTTTTATGTGTCAACAACCTGTTTCTCAGACATACCACTTGACTGAAACTGGTTGTTTTCTCCATAAATTTGTCCCCAATTCTTTTCCATTTTCTTTCTTCCTGAGCTATTATTACTTAACCTTAAACACTGAACATGATTCTCACTCTTCTATTTCTTTTTCTTCTTTTTATCATTAACTATGCCAACTTCTGTGATGTGATAGTGTATTTCAGGTTCTACTTTCCTTAACTGACAAGTCTTAGAAAGCTTGTCATTGAAGATCTATAATTTTAATTATCTGAAACTCATCTCTAATGAGATGTAACCACTGTGCCAAGAAAGTATGCAGGGGGAAAAATGGAAATAATTTGTAACATTACAAAAAGTACTTTGCCACTTCTCTATCTTAATAGTTATTTTCTGATTTCCTGGGTTTATTGACCAGTGTAGCTTTTGTCTCCATAATCAGTCTTCAGTAATCCTCACTCTGTCCCTTCCATGTCCACTACTACTAACACAGTTTCTATGCTTCCATTACTCATTAAGACTATAACACAAAAAGCCAGGCACCACTGCCTCATGCCTGTAATCATACCTACTCAGGAAATGGTGAAATGGGTGGAACTTGGTTCATATGATTCACAGATTTCAGCCACCCAAGGCAGGAAAGTCCCTGACACATATGTGTAGCTGTGGCTTTCAAGTGATAGAGCACCAGCCTTGAGCACAAAAGCTCAGAGAAAAGGTCCAAGCCCAGAGTTCAAGCCCTAGAACTTGCAAGGGAACAAAGGAAAGTGATATAACTCAGATCAAGGATGCAATTTCACTCACTCTTCTACTTACATCCAGGTGGCAGATCTAATTATCTTAAACATTACGCTGCAGGACACCATCAGTTTGTCTTTAACCTTACATTCAGAATGTGTCCAAAGAAGAATTCTTCCTAATTACCCCCGCCATCTCCTTATATACATTTCTCTTTATTCTTTTCCCCATTTGTTTCTCTGTAGAAACTAAGGGACTTCTTGACATCCTCACATATATAATATATATTTTGATGATCCTCAGCCTCTTTATTACTCTTTTATTAATCACCCTCTATCACACCCTTTCTATCACACATGCCATCCTTCAATGTGCATTTTCCTACCTTAAACTCACTCAGTTGTAAGCTCCCATCCTATAGAATGAATAAATCATCATTGTTGTTTTTTTAAATGAACTTGCTGTGTATAGGTGGCTCTTGCCCGCAATCCTAACTACTTAAAAGGTTGAGACCTGAAGATCATGGTTCAAAGCCTGGGCAGAAGAGTCAATGAAACTCCTTTCTCTAATCAACCACCAAAAAGCCAGAAGTAGAGCTGTGGCTCAAGTGGCAGAGTGCTAGCCTTGAGCCCCCCCAAAAAGGTAAAGGATAGTGCCCAGGCCCTGAGTTCAACCCCAGTACCACATACACACACAAAAGTATGCAATATTAACACCACTGGTGTTTTAAATAGGTAGCTGTAGATATTTCTTTAGTGGGGTATGGGACTGTAGATGATTTAAGATTGATGTTCATTTCAGCAAAGTACCTATCCTGAGCCTTCGACACAATATAGGAAAATCAGTAGTATTAAACTATTCGAGAGCCAAGGATAAACATAATATTTTTAAGTCAACTACCTATGTTTATACAACAGAATCTAAACTCAAAGTTCCCACCACACTACTTTCCTATTATTTTCCTTTGCACATTACATATCTCAACCCAATTAGAAGCATGAATTCACTGGCCCTTTCTTTCTTACTTTCTTTTCCTCTTGTTTTTGTGTCAATACTGGAAACTTCAAGAAGCTAAGATAATTTGGTATCTTAGAGACAAAGTGATATCACAGCCTTTAATTTCTTTAATGCTAACACCTGGGTCCTAACTACTGAGATACAGCAGGCACACTGACAACCACACAAAGTGACAGCAAATAGCAAGGGAGAAGACAAAATACCTATAAAAAGCAGACACAAAAACTATTAAGTGACAGCAGAATGGGACCGTGAGTTATCTCTTGGTATTCTCTCAATGCATTTCTCTCCAAGTAAAAACTGACAAGCAAGAACACAGCATCTGTCCACCCCCTTTTCTTCATGACTATTTTCTGCTCAATGAATACATAAAGAGAAAAAAGGAGGTGGGCAGACATTTCTCCAATCCTTTTGGTTTTCAATGCATTTAGTCCACAACTGCCTCTTCTGACTTGTAAAGATGCCCACATAACAGATGAAAGCAATAATCCTCTCTCAGAAACTCTGTTAACAAATTCTAGGTGGGGCCCTACACAGGACTCTTAAGGCATCCATTTATTGTTTAAAACTTTTCCGTGGTGAAATCTTACTGATACTTCAAAGTCCAAGGCTACTTTCTCTGATATTCTCTATATATACCTTGGGACTTGTGGAAGGAATGCACACCACCCCTAATACATCTGGTGGCATTATCCCTATTTTCTAGCTGACAAAGTGATCGTTCACAATTTCCAAGGTTTTCCATACAGGAAGTTTTGTCTAACTTCAAAAGCTAAGTTCTTTCCAATTATACCATGTTCATTCAAAGAAATTATATTTGTTATCATTTAAAGATAATAGATCCTATAGGTACTCACTGCTTTCTACAAGTTATTTGGCTTATTTCCTCTATTAATAATAGCCCTATGTGGCAATTACCATGAAATTCAATTTACAGAATACGGATCCTGAAAGCACCAAGATAGATAACTTTTTATAATTCAACAATGTGTACCAAAAACAAGGCTTTAAAAATATCTCCAGCTGGGCTGGGGATATGGCCTAGTGGCAAGAGAGCTTGCCTCATATACATGAGGCCCTGGGTTCAATTCCCCAGCACCACATATACAGAAAACGGCCAGAAGTGGCGCTGTGGCTCAAGTGGTAGAGTGCTAGCCTTGAGCAAAAAGAAGCCAGGGTCAGTGCTCAGGCCCTGAGTTCAAGGCCCAGGACTGGCAAAAAAAAAAAAAATCTCCAGCTTACCACATATCATTTTATTATACAACTGTTTATAAGAGTTGTCACGTACAAGTTTTAATTTGTGACATGATCAAAGAGACGACGAGTCATATTAAATACTTCTATTTTTGTTTTTAATATATTAAATGGCTTATTACATACAATTTACATGTGCACAAAGGATCTAAAAATCAGCGAGACTTGGTTCATTGCTCAGTTCTGTGATTTTCATGAGATCTTAGTAGAGTCCCTTAACCATCTGGAGTTTTGTTTTTTTAATTCCCTAATCAGACTTCACTGTGATTGTCTATCCTAGAAAGCTTTGTCTGATATACCTCTACCAGAATATACTGTATGATCTCTCTGGCACTCTTCATTCTTCAGAAATGAAATTGAATCCAATGTGAGACTTTCTCAAGTGGCACAGTCAAATAAGATTCCCAGGGCAATTTTTCACACTGTTACATGTAGTAATTGTTACATCATAGAATAACTGACCTGTTAGTCTCTACATCTCCACCCATCTCCCAAACTAAACAGAATTCTTCTATGCCATTGTACTCATTATGTTTCTAATCTCTGCCCAAAGAAAACATAACATACAGTAGTTGCTCAAAAACTATTCATACGGATGAATGACTGATAAATAAATGAAGCAAGGATTAAAAAATATACAATGCACTTGTTAAATGAAATTCTGTAGGATTATGAAGTAATGGTGTTTTGTTATGAATGCTGGAATTATTAATGTGAAAGATATTTGATAAGAATTTACATCTTCACAAATTATTTTAATTTGAAGAAATAATAGTGAAGTAAACATATTGGCAAACACTTGGAATTAGGACTGGTGATTAAGATTTTGCTTCTGGGCTGGGGATATAGCCTAGCGGCAAGAGTGCCTGCCTCGGATACATGAGGCCCTAGGTTCGATTCCCCAGCACCACATATACAGAAAATGGCCAGAAGCGGCGCTGTGGCTCAAGTGGCAGAGTGCTAGCCTTGAGCAGGAAGAAGCCAGGGACAGTGCTCAGGCCCTGAGTCCAAGGCCCAGGACTGGCCAAAAAAAAAAAAAAAAAAAGATTTTGCTTCTTGCCTTGGGTTGCTTCTGAAGCACAACCACTTGAAAATGTCAACATGATCATAAATATGTGGCTATAATAATATATGGTAATCAATTTTTTTAAAGATTTTGATATTTTTCTTCATCTAGAACCTCTACGGACACACTTGTGCATTAATGAACATGGAAAACAGATAGGAGATAGAAATGGTAAATAAACCAAAAAGGAGAATGTCACTGGTAAAGCCAGGGGAGGGGTCTGGTTTGTATTAGAATAGGATGGGAAAGATCTAAATGTTATCATAAATCAGACTATAATTTACTTAGGTTTGACTTTTCAGTACTACAATATTTTAAAAGTCTTAAAATATTTTTATAACAATGAAATAATATAAAGTTCATATATCATTTTCCTTTAAGAGACCACTATTTTACCACATATCACTTCTACATTTTGGTGATTAAGGAACAAATAAAAATGAAATAAAAATTAGAAATGTTAAGAAAAGTGAGAACATAACTTATTCTTGCCGTATGTTATAAATCATAATATATTAAAATAAGACCAACTTGATAGTTAAGACAGTGAGAAGAAAAGGGAACATATTTAGAGCTTGATCTAAAAGAGAAATCTAATCTCACATGAAATCAATATAGTCTTGGTTTTAGGAAAATGTCATTTTTTTCTGCTATACTAACATTAGCTAATTGGTATAAATTCAATTGAGGCTTAGAACTCAAATATTTTATTCATACCTTTTATAGTTCACAAGAGTGGAACACATAACAAAGATGCTTATATGTGTGTCTACGTGCATATGTGTGTGTATTACAAAAATCACTTTTCATTAGAAAAGAAAGACAATGAATAAAACTTTTACTAACATTACTAACATATCCAAGCTTAGATATTTTTAAAAAATGCTTAAATATAGAGTTACACCAATGTGGAAATGACTCGTTAAAACTGTAGATACATGGATTCGATTTGACCTACAGAGTGACAACAGACTCACAGCCAGTGAGACCATTGCACATTCATGGATTAAGGATTTGAATTACCATGAGGTATTTATTCATCAGCCTTTATATTCTTTTTTACAACAGGAAACCTAAATTTACCTTATTTATTATTTGGTTATTTTGATTTTGAAAAATTCAGACTCATTTCAAGGAAAAAAATACCTCCATAAAGGTTGGAACTAAATTTAGAAAATCAACATCTTTCCAAAAAATGGAGCCACTTAAATAAATTGCCACATAGAACTACTTTGATAATCCAAGTGGAAAAGCTGAAAATCAAATGCGGAATATTCGCTCTCTAAAGTTTGTTGGACCTTTTTCCATTATTCAGAGCTAAAAACTAAGAAACAGACATGTTGAAAGCTCAACACTGATATATATAATACTACTAATAAATATATTTAGCTTGTAGGTTTAGACTAGATTAGAAATTCTCCTAAACACTGCATTTATCATCCAGTTTTGTCTCAGGTAAGCCAGTTTGAATTACATTTGCATACGCTGAGCATTTCTCCAGTGAAGGTGTAAGAAAATATCTTGAACCAAAAACCCACAGGGAAGGGAACAAAACAAATAGATGGCCTGTTGGGAGGGGACTTGGGAGCAAATGAGGGAAATGTTCACAAAGAAATACACTCATTATGTAACTTCAACCCCTCTGTATATCACCTTTATAATAAAATTTCAATTTAAAAATTTAGAAACGAGTTGAGAAAGACACCAATGAGAACAATGAAAAGTAACACAAGGGCACTTAGAAGGCAAACTGCACAAATTAATCCACTAATATTAAGAAAATGAAAGGCTCCGCTCAGGCATATTTAACTCAATTCAGTATTATCAAAGCTAATATAAGGAATAACTAGAAGTAAGTAAGATTGTAAAGGAGGTTAAGTACCATGGTTAGATGAGTGAGAAGTATCAGATATTGGATTTTGGGAAGTGGTACCACATGAAGATTCTGTAAATAAATGGATATCCAAATTGGTCTGGGTGAAGCAAGACTATGATTCAGACAATGCACACTAAATACAATGAGTTCAATGAGTTTGAAAACAATGTAGTTTAGATTAACAACTGGTAAATAAAAATAGCAACTACAAAGTAAGAGTGCTATAATAGCTACTGAAGTAAAGAGACAGGGTCTAAGAAAAATGCCTTAATAATAAAGGATTTTCTTTAGATTACAAATGTGTTTTAAGTTCATAAGTTCCAGAAAAGTCTTACTCTCCTAAAATAATGGGTTCTTGATTTCACTTGAGTGTGTCTGCATTTGATTTGTTTTGGCTTATATTTAACATCTTTGTTAGATTTGAATGTTCACTGGATTTTATTCATTTTGATTGTGTTCACATATGATTTGCTTTCTACTTTGTTACCATCATTTTCACGCATGTAGTGTGGTTTTGGGGTATATAAGCTGTGTTAGTTATATTAAAAAACGGTAGAACTTTGTGACTGGAGTCCCACTGCTGCCCACTAAGGCTCCAATAAAGACTCCACTTTTAAGTGGTGGCTTCTCTGTTCTCTGAATCTACCATACAAAAGTACCTTACAGACTTTGAAGGGAAATTGACCAATTAGTAAGACCACTGACATGGCCAAATGTTGATGATCAGTTAGTTCTAAAAACAGTTAAGAAAAAACTGACTACAGCTCTAGACATAAAAATGTCTGCTGCAAGGAAAGAATTAATAATGACAAGTAGGATCAAAACAATCATGTGACAGATACAGTGCCAAGTATTTCACTTATATTAATACAATTACTGAACTAAACCTACAGGATAGATACTAGTATCATTCCCACTTTACAAATGAACACTAAGTAAGTAGGATTGGAACCCAGAATCTGGCTCCTCTAGAACCTGCTGTCCTAAGGTAATGCTACTTGCCAATGAGCCTTTTGTTTCCTTTCTACTATAAGCTCCTCCTGATAATTGCAAGTAATAATAAATCAAGTGAAAGTGATTAACATTTATTATATGGTATAGGATTAACTTGAGGACAAAAATGTTAATTTTTCGTGTGTGTGTGAGAGAGAGAGAGAGCGAGAGAGAGAGAGCGAGAGAGGGAGAGAGAAAGGGGGGATATTTTCTTTCAATACTTTTTTGAGGGGTGCAGTTCCTAGGGCTTGAATTCAGGGACTAGGCAATATCCCTCAAAGGTTTTGCTCAAAGCTAATGATCTACCACTTGAGCTACAGCTCCACTTCCACCTTTATTTGGAGGGGTTAATTTTTGATAGGTGCCTCATGGACTTTCCGGCCTAGGCTGCCTCCAAACTGCAATCCTCAGATTTCAGCCACCTGAGTATGGGATTAAAGGTATATATCACTGATGTCTGGCTTCGTTTCAATTTTAGATGATATCGCTGTGGAGGCCAGGATAACTTTAAACTCAAGATTCTCCTGCTTCTGCCATTAATTATTATTACTGGTCTGGGGTGTGGCTCAAGTGAAACAACAAAACCCTGAGTTCAAATTACTGTAACAGAAAAGTAGTACCTGTTAGTTTCATTACACAACAAAAGCTATCACTAATAATATTGAAGTCTGGCTTTTCAAACTGAATTAATATAGCCTTTAAAACCCGAGGACTTGTTGTTTTTCTATCCATATAAAAAGAAAATTAAAGGAACTCATTAAAATGAACTGCTTCGAAAACTATTTTTATTCCTGAATAAAACTTTGTATCAGTAAATTATGACAGAAAACATGAGTGAAACAAATTTTGGCCCATTTTGCTTGTACTGTTGAGATTCACATCTTCAAAAGAGAAACGTCATGGAGGTTAAAGGCAAATATAAAGGAATTGCTGTTTTTATTGAGGTGTAATATAAATATTAATTTGGTATCAATTTACCTTTATATATTGGCTGTATATACATATTAAATCCCAAAATGTTGATTAGAAGGATGTGCTTTAAGGAAGAAGCATTTGCTTATAAGGTGAAACACTGTCATTTAACTAGGAATACACACTTGTACAATTTAATCTGATAAAAATAAAGTCAAGTTAGTGGGCAATGACACTTGTAATAAAATCATGAATAATACAAATGATAGCTGAATGTCTACCTGAGACATTTTACCACTAAATTCACTATTTCTCCTTTAATGTTTATGCTATCCATCAAAAGATCTTTTCAATAGAGGAATATTAAAGGCATGACATTTAATATAACCAAAATGACCACAGTCATCAGATGAAATGAGAAAGTCCAAAAAAGTACACAAAACCTTGAAGACAGTTAAAATGTGAATGACTCGCAACGTGGGATAGGAATAAAGACCTGCCTAGAGAAAGACTGATGATTGCTCAAGCGATCCTTGAGGCATAAGAAATTCACAATTACTCCCAAAATGAAGAACAGCTGTATGCTGTACTTTGAAATTCAGAGATGCATTTATAGTCTTTACTAACCAAAAGTCTCAGGAATCCTATACGCCACACAAAGCTTAATAGGATTGAATAGTAAAACAAATACTTGGAAAAAATATCTAGACCCATAAAATAACAATTTTCTAAATGTGACTAAAAACTAAGTTAAACTTAATGGCATGAAATGGATGCCAGTAGTTCATGCATATAATCCTATCTACTCAGGATTCTGAGATATGAGGACTGTGGTTCAAAACCAAACAAGGCAGTAAAGTCTATCAGAATCTTACCTACAATTAACAACAAAAAGACAAAAGTGGAGTTGTGGCTCAAGTGTAGAGTTTGAGCATTAATAAAACAGCTCAAAGACAGTGTCTGCCCTGAGGGCAAGCCCGAATATGGTACAAAATTAAATAAAAATGAAAAACATGGGCATCACTAGCACAAGCCTGTAATCCTAGCTACTCTGAGACATGAGGATCACAGTTCAAAGCCACCTAGGGCAGGAAAGTCCACAAAAGCGCGCGCGCACACACACACACACACGCACACACACACACACACACACACACACACACACACACACACACACAAAGCCAGACGTGATGCTGGGGCTCAAGTGATAAGAGGGCTAGGTGTGAACAAAAGAAGCTCAGGGGCAGAGCACAAGGACAAGAACTGGCATGGAAATATAAATAAATACATAAAAATAAAAATTTTATGCCATGAGACAATATTCTGTGCAGGAAATATGATATTGTCCATAACATCTAAGCCCCTTACATGTTGAGACAAATGAATTCACATAACTTAAACATGCTCCAGTTACTAAAACTACAGCGTCTCTAAGGTTGCATATATTTAAAATACTTCTCCATATGTTAAATAAAGCATACATGTATGTGCATGTAAGAATAGACAAAAATACATATAAATATATGAATATAAACTTTTCATAAACTAACTAAGACTTTTCCATTCAAGTATGTACTGACATAAATCAATGACATAATCATGAGGTTTGTTGGCTTTACATATTCACATGTACACATCCAGATCATATTTTAATATTAGTCCTTTATAACTCCTTAAAGAGGGTCAGGTGAAAAAACTCATCAAGAAACATCAATTCTTTTTTTTTAAATTTTTATTATAAAACTGATGTACAGAGAGGTTACAGCTTCATACGTTAGGCATTGGATACATTTCTTGCACTGTTTGTTACCTTGTCCCTCATAACCCCCTCCCCCCTCCCCCTTACCCTTCCCCCTCCAGGTGTTCAGTTCACTTACACCAAACAGTTTTGCAAGTATTGCTTATGTAGTTGTTTGTCTTCTTTTACCCTGTGTCTCTCAATTTTGGTATTGCCTTTCAATTTCCTAGTTCCAATACCAGTATACATGGTTTCCAATATACTCATATAAGATTACAGAGATAGTGTAGGTACAACCACAGGAAGGTGATACAAGAACATCATCAATAATACAGGCTACAGATACACATGGGACGTTGAAAGTAGTTACAACTGTGATATAACAATTGTCTCTTTCTTTGATTTGTAGCCTTTCTGGGTCATTGTTAAGGAAGTTCCGTCCTGCGCCAAGGAGCCCAAGTGTTTCTCCTACTCCTTCCTTTAGTGTTTTCAGGGTGTCTGTTTTGATTTCGAGGTCTTTAATCCATTTGGAATTGATTTTGGTGCAGGGTGATATATAAGGATCTAGTTTTAGTTTGTTGCATGTGTTGAGCCAGTTTTTCCAGCACCATTTGTTAAAGAGGCTATCTTTCTTCCAAACTATTGTTTTAGCTCCTTTATCAAAGATTAAGTAGGCGTAGTTCTGTGGGTTCATTTCCGGGTCTTCAATTCTGTTCCATTGGTCTTCAGGCCTGTTCTGGTGCCAATACCACGCTGTTTTTATTACTATAGCTTTATAATACAGCTTGAAGCTGGGAATTGTAATTCCTCCAGCACTGTTCTTTCTGCTTAGGATTGTTTTTGCTATTCTAGGTTTTTTATTGTTCCATATGAATTTCTGGATTGCTTCCTCTATTTCATTAAAAAATTATGTTGGGTTATTAATGAGTATTGCATTGAATTTGTAGATAGCCTTAGGCAATATTACCATTTTGATTATATTAATCCTCCCAATCCAGGAGCATGGGAGGTTTTTCCATTTCCTTAGTTCTGACATAATTTCATTTTTCAAGCTTTTTTTTTTTTTTTTTTTTTTTTAAGCCAGTCCTGGGCCTTGGACTCAGGGCCTGAGCACTGTCCCTGGCTTCTTCCCGCTCAAGGCTAGCACTCTGCCACTTGAGCCACAGCGCCGCTTCTGGCCGTTTTCTGTATATGTGGTGCTGGGGAATCGAACCTAGGGCCTCGTGTATCCGAGGCAGGCACTCTTGCCACTAGGCTATATCCCCAGCCCAATTTTTCAAGCTTTTAAAGTTCTCCTCAAAGAGGTCTTTCACTTCTTTAGTTAAGGTTATTCCTAGGTATTTTATGTTTAGGGGGGCTATTGCAAAAGGAGTTGCTTTCCTGATTTCAGCCTTGGTCTTGGGGTCGTTAGCATAGAGAAAGGCCGTTGATTTCTGAAGGTTTATTTTATATCCTGCAACTTTGCCAAAATTTTGGATCAGCTCTAGTAGCTTGGGGGTAGAGTCTATGGGATTCTTTAGGTATAGGATCATGTCATCTGCGAAGAGAGAGTAGAGCACTTTTTCCTGTGCCTCGACCATTCTCATTTTCTCTTCAGAAAAGTCTCTCTTTGGGTCTTCAGCCCATATATTAAGGGAGCAATTGTTTATTTGAGGATTTGTTTTGGGGCAACTTAATTTTTCGAGTTCTAAGTATATTTTATATAAGAGGCCCTTGTCTGCTTTGTAGCCAGTGAAGATCTTCTTCTAATCTGAGGGATTTCTATTGTTCTTGCACTATGATTTCCCTCATTGGCTATAAATAGTACATGTCTAGGAAAATCCTAGCATTAGATCACAACAGCTATGTACATATGAACACATAAGATGGTTCTAAACAAAATGAACTCCAAGTTATGGAAATAAATGGTTTATCATTGTTGTTGTTAGTTCCAATGTACCATGTGAAATTAGGCCTTTTTCTTTTGTCTCTCTTCCCCAGGGTTTT
>NC_063188.1:42903948-42922275 GCF_023159225.1 Perognathus longimembris pacificus
ACCCCTGATGTTACTGTAACTGATTTAGGTACTTTGGGTATTCTATGTACGTTTATTGGAACTAAGGGTAAAAGGTGAACCAATGCAACAGCAATACTTACAAGACAATATCCTGTAAACCAACTGTACACCTTGGAGGGAGAGTGGAATTGGGGAGGGAGGATGGTGGGAGAAAAATAAGGGAGGAGGTAATAAGTTTGATAAGAAATGTACTCACTGCCTTACGTAAGAAACTATAACCCCTCTGTACTTCACTTTGACAATAAATAAATTAACTAATTAAAAAACACAACAACAATACAACACAACCAAAATCATGAAAATAAGAGGAAGACTATTAGAGAGTTAGAAGGGAAAGGCAAAGGGAGGTCATAGGAAGAAGAATAAAAACCAGTGAAGTCTGTAGATAAATGTGCTCCACAAGTATAGGTGAATATTGTTGATAAGCATGTGGCTGGACCACTTTCTGACCTTGAAATGATTATATGATCTATGTAGGAGGTCTAGTTTCATTTGGATGTATTAAACAAGAAATATTATTGACAATACTATTTATACTTGTTGATTGGAATTAAACCTTTGTAGAACTATGAAAAGGTAATTGGATAAAGGGCAGCAATAAAATCAAGATAATAAAACCACATAGCAGAAAAGGATTTACCCTTTCTCTTTTTAATACCAGCCATTTTATTTGCCATAGTCCTTTTGGTACTTTGGTACTTGTTTCAAAATGGAATGTATTTTGTGAAAGAGATTTGTTCTAGATGTTCTTAAGAAAAATGAAATCATGGGTGATGTATTATAACAATGGACATGTCCTTTTACATACCACTATGTTTCTTTTTCTTGTAGGCTACAGACACAGTATTTATTTATTTATTTTTATTTATTTATTTTTGCCAGTCCTGGACCTTGAACTCAGGGCCTGATCGCTTTCCCTGGCTTCTTTTTGCTCAAGGCTAGCACTTTGCCACTTGAGCCACTTCGGGCACTTGTGCAACTTCGGGCTGTTTTCTATATATATGGTGCTGGGGAATCAAACCCAGGGCTTCTTGTATATGAGGCAAGCACTCTTGCCTCTAGGCCATATTCCCAGCCCCAGACACAGTATTTAATGACCTGTCTATTCTCTTCCTGAATGATTTCTTGTTCCTTTTTTAAAAAGTAATTAATCTCTATTGTAAAGATGATGATGTACAGAGGTGTTACTGCTACATTGGTGAGGTAATGAGCACATTGTTTTTGAACAATGTCTTGTTACTTTTATTTCCAGGTTCAAGTGTGTTTTCATGTTATCTGAAAGTCTAATTTTGCTTTCTTCTTTGAATATCTATAGTAATACAACTGACAGAAGTTCAGAGAAATGGATGAGTTGTGACATGAGCAATTCACTTAAGTAGAATTAGTGAATTAGTGTGGGTAGAACTCATCTAGAATGTAGTACAAGGGCTGAACACACATGGCAAGGTGATCTAGAGCAGAGTATTTCCTAACAAACACGTCAGATCATGAGTGCTGTCAATATCGTGACCCTTCCCATAGGCATATTTTTCTATCTACAAGATTTGGTACTGTTCATCTTCATGTCTAGTTCCACTTCCCTCTCAAGTCTTGAGATTAGGGTTGCATGGCCCACCCTGTGTTTTGTTGTTGTTTGTTGTTTTTTAAAAAAATATTTCAGCCATCAATTTCAATAACTTGAAAATTAAACCTGTATTGTATCTCAGAATTAATATAGTACTCTGTGGCAAAACACTGGTTGTAAGCCACTACAGTGTTCTTTGCTAATCCAGGAAGTGAAGCATTTAATAACTTTTTTTGGTGATCAAGGCAAAAAAGATAATACTTTACCTTTTTATGAGATAAGGTTATAACATGGTCCACCATATTAATGCAAGAATAAGATGGATAAGATATAGTTTGTAGCTGCGAAGAACTTACTATTTATAAAAAACTGATATATATGTATGTTTATATATACATAGCTGTAACACTATGCAGTAGATGCTTTAAGTTATAATTATTATTACATAAACATGCTATTTCAGAACAATTAATGATGAATCCAGATTTTCTTTTTTAAGAAAAATTAATGGACACAGGTGGGTTTTAGTTTTCTAATAGAAGTGCATTTGAAGCAGAATATACATGAATAAGAATAGGCATGACCAATCATAACATTTTGGGAAGTAAGACTTAAAATGTCGGACTGGAAAATATAGTAGGACCATTCTTTATGATTTATGGGCAACATTTAATGGATTTTTAATTATAGGTTTGCAATGGTATGATTAAATAGCATTTTAGAATGATCTGTTACCAATGTTTAGGATTGATGGAAGGACAATTAGGAGACTTAACATAGTAACGCAATTGAGAGGAAATTAAGAGAGTAGCAGTGAGGAAGTTAAGGTAAGGCTAAATATGTAGAAGGCAAAATTAACAGTTTTTAGTGACTAAACATAGGAAGGTAACAGGCAAGAAAGAAAGGGCAAGTCTAACAAGATTTATCTCAGGAGACAGGGAAGACTATGAAACCAAGTTAACTTTCAAAAATAATAAATGCCTGATGTATGAAAGCTAAGTGACTATTCTGTAGACAATTGTATGTTGGAAATGGAAGCCCAGAAAAATATCTAGGTATGGGGTTGGAGTTCATCTACATGTGTATGGCACTTAAAACCATAGAAATGGATTCAGTTACCTAATGAAGAGGTGGAATGGGATGGGAATGAAAGAAATGTTGCCAAAAGCTACATCAAGTGAAGACAGCAACAAATCTTTTCCATTCAGTAGTGTGGAGAATGTTACTGGATTTAACATATGTGTTTTCTAACAATTGGTATAGATCAAAGTCATACTGTAATTGTTTGGAATTTAGGAACATTGAAGGGAACTGCTGCCAGTCATTGAGGAAACACAGGAAAGAATAGAAAGTTTTGTAGGATATAGAGAGAATGACCTGTGAATCCAATTGAGAATAATTCCCAGCTAGGGATGTTCACCACCTAGAAAACCATATGGTCTGTAACTCACAAATGCAATCTGGCCTGGAGATAAAGATTTGGCAATTTACTGCGTGGTTGAAGCCTCCTCAGATAAGTCTCACAGATATTTAGTTGAAATAAATTTGGGTTTAATTCATCGTGTCAGAGTAGTAATTTTATTAATTTATAGTACATTAAAGCAATATACACATGCATCAAAGTTTGAAAGGAGACAATTGAAAAATGAGTGAAATGTGTTCACTTAGCATTCTCTTTTTTTCTTTTTTCCTTTTCTTTTTCTTTTTTGTACTGGGGAATCAAACCCAGGGCGTTGGACTTGCTAGGCATGCGCCACTGAGCTACATCCCAGCCTTAGCATTCTCTACGCACTAATTATTTGAATGTACTTTAATATGGGTTAATATACTTAATATCTGAAAAAAACATTTTGTCTATTAGATTATGGTGAGAGAGGAGAGGGAAAGGGAGCTAAATCTAATCAATGCACTTCTATTTAATTCACTAACTTCTAAAAACAGAGACTTAAAACAGATTATTAATTTGTTTTCTGTTTATAGCCTTAGATTTGTTTGAGTTCCACATTGCATGTTATTGCTTACCTAGAAATAATATAAAGTCAGACAACTAGATATAAATCGATAAAGTTCAAAGTACTTCTTTGGGAAGTTAATTCTCTAGTAGAGATTCTGTCCTCAGATTACTGTATTCACAATGGAATGTACTGGTTGGGAATGAACATAATTTGACTTCATTTATTTTTTGTCATAGTTTTTTATATTAGTAAAGAAACATTAGATATGATTTACCTTATTAATTTTAACTTTATACAATTTAATGAAAGTTATGCTAGTGAATTATAAAATGAAACTTTTATTCATTTAGGCTCCTGAAAAATGACCTTGTAAAATGTCAAATTTGTTATTGTCTGTTTTGGAAAATACTTAATGATTTGTACTTTATGCATTTAAATTCTTTACTGAAGGTCAAGGATTCTATTAGGGCATTTTTTTTCAGTAAAATGTTGACAGAAATGAACTAGGTGGTTGAATCCTCACTGACATTACTGTCATATTTGTGAGGAAATTTTCTAAAGATAAGGCCAGATTTTGCTCATTATTTTTCTTAGTAACAACTATTAGTTTATTAAATAGTACCATAATTAGAGTGCAGGTTATGTCAAAACTTAGTCCATAGCCACAATTCTTTTTAACAGCTATTTAGTTTAAATAGGTATAATCATGTCATTCTCAATGAGTAACCATATATGCCTTGTATATGCATGTTGATTTTATTATTCCATAAAGTACTGGTATTTATGTTGAATGCAATATATTCTTGATATTGTATTGAATTTGCCATTAACAGTTTGGTCTATAAAGTCCCACTGTAAATTAGGCACATAGCAAATCAAAGGTAATGAAGATCTGGAATACTGTGTTATTTTCTTATTAATAACTCTTTATCATTCAATGCAATATATATTGGCGTCAGTTAGATCTGCTCCACCTAAAAAAGTGATGTTTCTTTCCTTGAGAGGGAACAACAAGCCAAACCCCACGTCAATAGATGGAAGCAAATAATTAAAATCAAATCAGAATTAAATCAATTAGAGACGAAAAAAAACATTGAAAGAATCAACAAAACAAAGAGTTGGTTCTTTGAAAAAATCAACAAGATAGAAAGACCCCTGGCAAACCTGACCAAGAAACGAGGCAGCAGACTCAAATAAACAAGATAAGAGATGAAACAGGTAACATCACCACAAAAATAATCGAAATTCAGAAAATAATAAGGGACTATTTTGCAAACCTTTATGCCAACAAACTTGAGAACTAGAGCTGATCCAAAACTTTGGCAAATTTGCAGGATATAAAATAAACCTTCAAAAATCAACGGCCATTCTCTATGCTAATGACCCGAAGACCGGGGCTGAAATCAGGAAAGCAACTCCTTTTGCAATAGCCCCCCCTAAACATAAAATACCTAGGAATAACCTTAACCAAAGAAGTGAAATACCTCTTTGATGAGAACTTTAAAAGCTTGAAAAACGAAATTAAGTCAGAACTAAGGAAATGGAAAATCTCCCATGCTCCTGGATTGAGAGGATTAATATAATAAAAATGGCAATATTGCCTAAGGCTATCTACAAATTCAATGCAATACCCATTAATATCCCAACACTATTTTTAATGAAATAGAGGAAGCAATACAGAAATTCATATGGAAAAATAAAAGATCTAGAATAGCAAAAACAATCCTAAGCAGAAAGAACAGTGCTGGAGGAATTACAATTCCCAACTTCAAGCTGTATTATAAAGCTATAGTAATAAAAACAGCTTGGTATTGGCACCGGAACAGGCCTGAAGACCAATGGAACAGAACTGAAGACCCGGAAATGAACCCACAGAACCACGCCTACTTAATCTTTGATAAAGGAGCTAAAACAATAGTATGGAAGAAAGATAGCCTGTTTAACAAATGGTGCTGGCAAAACTGGTTCAACAATGCAACAAACTAAAACTAGATCCTTATATATCACCCTGCACCAAAATCAATTCCAAATGGATTAAAGACCTTGAAATCAAAACAGACACCTTGAAAACACTAAAGGAAGGAGTAGGAGAAACACTTGGGCTCCTTGGCACAGGACAGAACTTCCTTATCAAAGACCCAGAAAGGCTACAAATCAAACAAAGGTTGGACAAATGGGACTTCATCAAACTGCAGAGCTTCTGCACGGCAAAGGACATAGCTTGCAAGATAAACAGAAAGCCCACAGACTGGGAGAAGATCTTTACCGGCCATTCAATGAACAAAGGCCTCATCTCTAAAATATATGCAGAACTAAAAAAATTACCTTCTTCCAAAACAAAACCGCAAAGAACCAATAGCCCACTCATCAAGTGGGCTAAAGACTTACCAAGAGACTTCTCTGATGAGGAAATGAGAATGGCCAAGAGACATATGAAAAAGTACTCTACATCACTGGCCATAAAAGAAATGCAAATCAAAGCAACACTGAGATTTCATCTCACCCCAGTAAGAATGTCATATATCAAGAAAACTAACAATAACAATTTTTGGAGGGGATGTGGCCAAAAGGGAACCCTACTTCATTGTTGGTGGGAATGTAAACTGGTTCAGCCACTCTGGCAAGCAGTATGGAGATTCCTCAGAAGGCTAAATATAGAACTCCCCTATGACCCAGCAGCCCCACTTTTGGGTATCTATCCAAAAGCCCACAAACAAAATCACAGTAATGCCACCAGCACAACAATGTTCATCGCAGCAAAATTTGTCATAGCGAGAATCTGGAACCAACCCAGATGCCCCTCAGTAGACGAATGGATCAGGAAAATGTACATATACACAATGGAATTTTATGCCTCTATCAGAAAGAATGACATTGCCCCATTTGTAAGGAAATGGAAGGACTTGGAAAAAATTATACTAAGTGAAGTGAGCCAGACCCAAAGAAACATGGACTCTATGGTCTCCCTTATTCGGAATAATTATTACAGGTTTAGGCAAGTCATAGCAGAGCATCACAAGAGCCCAATAGCTATACCCTTATGATCACAGAAGATGATGCTAAGTGAAATGAACTCCATGTTATGGAAACAATTGTTATATCACAGTTGTAACTACTTTTAACGTCCCATCTGTATCTGTAGCTTCTATTATTGATGATGTTCTTGTATCACTTCCTGTGGTTGTACCTACACTATCTCTGTAATCTTATCTGAGTATATTGGAAACCGTCTATACTGGTATTGGAAGTAGGAAATTCAAAGGGAATACCAAAATTGAGAGACACAGGGTAAAAACAGACAAACAACTACAAAAGCAATACTTGCAAAACTTTTTGGCGTAATTGAACTGAACACCTCAGGGGGGGAAAGGGAAAGTGGGAGGAGGGAGGAGGTATGAGGGACAAGGTAACAAACAGTACAAGAAATGTGTCCAATGCCTAACATATGAAGCTGTAACCTCTCTGTACATCAGTTTGATAATAAAAATTTGAAAAAACACAAACAAACAAAAACAAAACAAAACAAAAAACAAAATGCATCCCAACAACAAAAAAAAAGAAATGCAGATTTTAAACAACATTGTGATTCCACCTCACCCCAGTAAGAATGTCCACTATCAAGAAAACAACAACAGATGCTGGCAGGGATGTGGCCAAAAGGGAGCCCGACTACACTGTTGGTGGGAGTGTAAACTTGTTAAACCACTCTGGAAAGCATTGTGGAGTTTGCTCAAAAGACTTAAACATAGATCTCTGCTATGATCCAGCAGCCCCACTTTTGAACATCTACCCAAAGAATTACAAGCAAGACCACACTAAAGCTACAAGGACAACTATGTTTATCTCAGCACAATTTACCATTGTGAAAATATGGAACCAACCCAGGTGTCCCTCAGTAGATGAATGGATCAATAAAATGTGGTACATATCCACAATGGAATCCTATGCTTCTATCAGAAACAATGACATTGGCCCATTTGTAAGGAAATGGAAAGACTTGGGGGAAAAAATCACAATCAATGAAGTGAGCCAGCCCCAAAGAAACATAGACTGTATTGCTTTCCTCGTGTTTTTTTTTCCTTCACCAAGGAGAGAAAACATGAAATACTTCTCTTTATGGGATTGGCTCATTTCACTTACCATGATGATATCCAGTTTCCCAAGAACTTTACACTACTATTGGGAATCTTGGTGATAGTGAAAATTTAGTTAGAGATCAGCTTCTATATGCCTATAGACATGGTGTGTGTGTGTGTTTGTGTGTGTGTGTGTGTGTGTCTGTGTGTGTGTGTATACCAGGACAGACAGTGACTGAACTTATAGTTTATAACATGACAGCAACCCCATTACTTCGTTCATTCTAGGTATTTTGGAGTATGAGTGAGTCAAAAGAAATACATATGATTTGAATCATGGTAACTACATAAGTCACATAGAGCTCTACTGTAGTATGTGTGTGTGTATGTGTATATATGTGTGTTCGTTCACATATATACATTCTTTTATTCAGATATTCACTACAAAAATAGCAGTTTTATGGTGTAATAAATTCTGTACGCACATTAGTTTAACCGAAAATTTCTTATAAGCACTGATGTTACTTTATCCATAGTGAATAGTAGAAAAAAATAAGGGATAATTATTGTATAGTTTATAAAAGTTTAAGGAAAAAATACTGCTGCAATTAATAAATTCATAATTATAGCACAGAAAAATAAGACTTTGAGACAAACTGCCTTATATTCTTAACCATTTTCCTATTTGCTACCTGTGTTATCTTGACTAAGTTACATAACTTCCCTGTGCCTTACTTTCCTTGGGTATAAAGGAGATTAATTATAGCATTCACAAAGGGTTACTAAGTAGGTAATATGACTTAATGAATGTAACAATTTTAAAAATATCTGAGTACTAAATTCTATGTGTCAACCAATACTATTATCATTTATTTTCTATCTTCCATCTATCATTTATTTTCTATCTTCCATCTGTTTATTTTAACTGGTTTTTTTAAATGTACAAGCCAATAATGACTCCCACAGAGTTCAGAGGTGTGAAAACAACATGAAATACATATTTTGAAGTAAGAAGGTACTGAGGAAGGATGAAAATCCTGAGGTATCTTCAAGACTCTAGTGATACTGAAAGACTAATGTTAGCAAATGTAACTCGTCAGGGAAACATGAGCCTTTTTCCCAACAAAGAGAAATAACTAAATATCCTAGTGACATTAACTTCCTGCTAGCAAAGGAAAGAGGAGGGCATAAAAGAAGAGGAGGAATGAATAGAGCATCTCAATACAGAGAACAATTTGAGGGAAGTATATAGAGTTAGGTCCAGAACAGTTAAGTACATAGTTACTTGTAGTATGGCCTGCCTAGACTCTCTCCCTACTATATGACATTAGTGTACAAATTACAGTCCTTCAGGTGGTATGCAAACCTGAGGGGAGACAGTTTGGGAAGGAGTCAGTGTGAATACTTCAGCCCCTAGTCAAACCCTCTGCTGGCACAAACCCCCATGCAGTGAGCAGCCACAATGGAAAGCTTAAGGACTTCTAAATCTGCTACAAATCACTTTTTGTATTGCTTAACTCTGTACTTTATCTAGTGCAAACTTGGATGAACCTTTGCTTAACTCTCATCATGATGAAGTAACCACTGAATAAAGCAGAACCCAATGCAATTCAGGACAATTGCAAATACGTAAGATGTTAAGTAGAAATGTAAACAAGTTATATAATTTCCAAAACATATTTATTATAAAGGCAATGTAACAGAAGACACTAAAATATTGGTTATCCTTTACTTACATATGCATGACTCTACATGTGTTTAAATCTATCAGAATAGCACCTCCAGCGTACAAAAAAATTAAACTACTAAAATTATGTGACTCCTTTTCAGCTTTCCTAAATCAAATGTGAAATTAAAAAAAAAAAAAACAGAACCAGAAAGGAGACCAGTTGCTTAAAAGAGTTGGTATTAAAGTTTCTTATATATTTAGGCCTTGCAAGACAATTTCTTTAGAGTTGATTAATCAAACAAACTAAGCTACCTTATATAGGATAGTAAATCTCAATTGTAATATACTTTCCACCTGCATTAAAAAGCTGTTCAAAGTTTACCATACACAAAATCTGCATTATCTTCTTGAACGCAATTTTTTACAAAGCAATTATTTCGCACATTCCCAAATGAAGTTATTATAATGATACTTAATTACCTCTCTGTCAATCTCCAATGAAGTAAAATATATTAGTGTTGACTATAACACAATGGTGCAAGATAAATTTGGAACGTTTACTCAACCTGCTAAGGATTAAGATTTGGTGGTAAATCTTTGGGGCTAGAAAAAATGAGAAAAGAGCCAACAATGACATTGTTTTACTACTTCTACTTCTGTAGTTCTGAAGTCTGTAGTCCTCTGTATGACTAATTTATTAGAGAAATAATTGCTTAGACATGAAGCAACAAGAAATAAAGAATTTGTCAATCTACCCTAATTTATTTGTAATACAACCACAACATCTCAAAATAGACACAAAATTTTTCATATGAATTATAATCTATTTTGGCAATTTTAACATGATTAAAATGCTAAATTTACCCCTAAGTTCTATAACAAGATAATGTATACATAACCTTTTAAACTTTTCTATACACAGAATATTAAGTTTACCTGGAAAGAGGACTTTGGAATATGGTACTATAAGAAGTCCCAAAGGAATGACATACATTTTTTTCTGAAATTATTTTTCTCTCAGAAGCATTTTTATTTTTAATAAGTACACTTTCAGTGCCCCAGCACAAAAAGAATGTAAAGCAAAAAGCTCTCATAGATTACAGTTATAGTTGTACTGAGAATAACAGTCTCTCTTCACCAGAGCGAAATTTTTCAATTTGTAATTAATTCATGCATGCTATGTACATAGTGTGATCTCAGTCTGCAGTAAATCAAAGGAAACACTTAAGAGTACAATATTCACTTGACCAAATGGATTAACACAAAGAAAAGAGTAAACAAATGTCTTTACAATCAAATAAAAAAGGCAAAAACCTCTAGAGTTAAAGTAAAGGTTAATGATGAAGCAATAGTTTATTTCTATGTATCAACGCTAAGCTAATTCAAGCTGCACTATACATCTAACTTCTAAAAATATTAACGCAACAGATCTGAAGGTGGTTTGTCATAATTACTAATATTTTTCTTTCCAAATTTGTGAACCATTTTGTTCCATCAGTTTGAGCCTCTTAGGCCTTTACTGATTTGATAGTTAGAATAAGATATTCATTCACTGGACAAGAATATCTTTTTTTTAATTTTTATTGTCAAACTGATGTACAGAGAGGTTACAGTTTCATATGTTAGGCATTGGATACATTTCTTGTAGTTTGTTACCTCCTCCCTCATTCCCCCCTCCCCCCTCCCTCTCACTTTCCCTCCATGAGTTGTTCAGTTGATTTACACTAAACAGTTTTGCAAGTATTGCTTTTTTAGTCGTTTGAAGAATAACTTTTAAAGGCCTTGTTCCTTTAAGGAGTCTTATCTGATTCCGTAGCTTTCCTCATGTCCAGTATCTAATCTACCCATAAATCCTTCTGGCTGCAATTCTAAACGCAGCCTTTTAAATTCTATAATCTATGTGCTTTGAAAACTTCTTCCCTTTACTATCATGTTTAATCTCCCACCTAAGGAATTCTACATATTACTGCATTTTATCTTGTTTAGAACCATTAACAAGATCTGAAATCCACAGTAATTGAATGTTTATTATTATAACTTTTCTGTTTGTAGTTATGAAAAACAAAGATATGGCTCAAGTAGTAGAGTGCTAGCCTTGAGCTGCAGAACTCATGGACAGATCCCAGGCATAGAGTTCGAGCCCCATGACTGAAAGAAAAAGATTATATCTGCCTTAATCATATGTATATCCTCCAAGGCCCACATTGACAGCTGGCAGAGTAAATAGCTCAATATATAGATCTGTGAATTTACGAATGCATAGGAAATTAATTTATTGATTCCTATTGAGGGATATTTATGGTCTATAAAGAATATTTACTATATAACTGACTGAAATTTTTTTAAAAGTACATTTTGTGTAAATTGCAGGCAGTACCCTGTAACAAAAATTCCACCTCTTAATCTTTTCTTTTAAATGTAATTTATTTTCTATTTATGTGTTGTCTCCCATTTCTGAATTCTAACTACAGAACAACAACAAAATTCACTTGGTGTTAGTTTGAAATGTCTTTGGGGGTTGATTTTTTTTGTACCTTTGTGAGATCCACCCCCAACCCCTTTCAATGCTATAAATAGAACTCAGAGACTTGCAGATACTACATAGATGCTATAACACTAATCTGTATCTTCAGATGTGTATCTGCTGTACTATATAGAGTTTTAGAAAATAATAAAAGGACATAGAAAAATAGGCCAGAAATCAGAGAGTAACAAACACTTTAAGCATATCTAAACAGCCTCTACAAAATAATAATCTGGACTGCTAAAATTCTTTAAGAGCTTAGGAAAGAATATTTAGCTTGTACTCTAAATCAGTAAGCCCTGATTCTGGCAGGCCACACAAGATAAACAAATTCTATTGCCACTACTGAGAATCCAATGTTACTCCTTCTGTGGGTCAGAGGCCTAATGGAATAAGAAGCACTCATGGAAAATAGTACTGTATAGCATATGATAGAAATTCAATACATATTTGTAAAACATGGAGGGCAGCCTCAATGACACCTTGGAAAAATTGATAGTGTTATGCTGTTATCTCATGTCTACAGTAAATTAGTCTACGTAGGCCACCATAACTTATTAACAATGATATACAGAAATGTAGCTCATAATACTCAAGCATCAACTGATCCTAGAGTTGTGAATCAAACTGAACTTATCTCTAAATTTGTTGATTATGCAGGTGTCTGGGTCTGGTGACAGAAGGGAAATGTGATGTCTGAATGTCTGAGAGGAATTGGTGGAAGGACTGCTTTACAAAGTTTAGTTGCATCAAAATTAGATCTATGATACTATCTGGAACATATGAGAAAATTTGGCCTAAAAATAATTTTCAAGCAATAATAGAGATTAACATTAAATAATTTTTGGAAAATGTATCATCCATGACCAACACTTTTGTACAGAAAGTGATCAGCATAATAATATACCAAGACTATTGAATGGTCTATATCACTTGCTGCTGGTGAGTTCTTTAAAAGTATTGTTTCATCAAATACCTGTCCATTTTCTTTGTGTTTTCTAAAAATAAAAATATTTTTACGTCTAAAAGTAAGGGAAAATACTGTCCATTTTGTTTGGCAAAGAAGAAACATTATATGTATTCTAGATACCAACTCAGTAAGTGGAAGGAAAACAGGTTGTATTAAATGCATAAATGTCGGGGTTTTTAGCCCCCCCCCCCCCCCCGCGGCCTTCAGGAGAGACAGGGAAGGCACGCCCAGACCTGATGAGTCAAGAAAGGAAAGGGTGAACAGACCACCCTTACCCAGCCCTCCCTCACAGGAGGACAATCAGAGGCAACTGGGAGTCAAGTCAGCACAAGATCTCGTTTATTGAGGGGAACACATGTAACTAATGTAAGGCACAGGAGCCAATCAGATCAAAGATCGGCAGGAAGGGGAGGGGTGTACGTGCACCTATCTAGGGACTGTAAGGGGAGGCATGAGCTGTCCGTAAGAGTGGAAGGGCCAGGGGACCAATCCTAAAGGCGGCCAGATTTTTCATCACAGCCCACAGAACCGCCTCTGGGTTCAGTGTCAGGTGCCATCTTAGCCACAGGTGGCCCCAGGACTGAGAAACAGGTGGGGCCAGCTAGTTGACTTCCTCTTTCTGATCCAGGTGTGTCCCACACATAAATGTAAGGATATATAGCTTGAAGAACAAAGATATTATTAGCGTGTTTATTCATTCACGCTTTTATTTCTCTTACACAATATAGATAATAAAGCAAAGCATTTTAGTTCCCTATCCAACGATCCTACTGATGAATTTCAATAATGCAAGAAAATACTGATGCTAGCCAAACAACCATTTTATAAACTCCATAGTTCTAGTAACTAACTCCATCACCTCCTACATGGAAAGATACTTTATATTTACATAACTTCCTCACTGGTGGGGATCATTAGAAGCCTGATTCAACTAAAAACAAATGAATATAAATCCAGTTGGGATTAATTATTTATAATGTGCAACTAGTAATATATATATGCAAATGTACATTATTAATATCAAAATGTATCAGTGTTCATGCTTACATTCTCATTTTTAAAGACTCAAATTTAAATTATATCATATAAATGCTCTAATTTGATGATAGTTTTAAACTAAAAGTTCCAGAAATTGTGAGAGGAATGTCTACTCATGTAAGTTTAGTGAACAAGTGAAGGACTGGCATGAAGAAAATGGTCTTATAATTAACTGATTGGATATTTCTCATATAAAAAATAACCCCCCCAAAAATAAAAAATTAAAAACCTAGAACAATTTAATTTGAGAACTAATTTGACAAAGAATATTCTTTTTGCAGTTTTAAACTGCAACAAAAACATTTTAAAGCAAACTGCTTAAAACACTATTTTAAAGGTATTTTGATAAGTTGACATGTTGATTCCTTCAATGCTACATGCTCTCATGCCTAGTACTAACAGTAACCTCTTAGAAGACATTTGGATGACCTTGCATCTCAAAACTACACACTTGCAAAGAATAATTCTTTGGAAAGCATTAATATTTGTATTGCAGGAGGGATTTTATATATGTGTGTGTATGTGTTTGTATGTATATATACAGAGAGAGAGTATAGGTACTTAGTTTACAGCATTTCTAACAGGCATATGAACAGGTTGACTGTGAAACTTTACAGGCAGACTGTAAACCCATATAGTCCCTCCTTTTAGGAGTGGTGAACAATGATCAAAGCACATCAAAAACTAGAAACAGTAATACAGGTTAAGAATCATCAGCTTGAACCTTGCACCTGGATGGGGCAGATGCCATATTTTTCTCTCTCCTGTGAGGAAGATAGCCCCACCAATAAACCTTACAAACCTTAAAACAAAAAACAAACAAAGAAACATCAGCAGTGAAAGCATGGATAACCCTCTTCCCCCCATCTATTGGTCATGGGGTTTGAACTCTGAGCCTGGGCACTGTCCTTAAACTCTTCAGGTCATGGCTGACACACTACCACTTGAACCACAGCACCACTTCTTGTTTTCTGCTAGTTAATTGGATATAAGAGTCTCATCAACATTCTTGCTTTGAACTTAGATCCTCAGATCTCAGCCTCCTAAGTAGCTAGGATTACATGTGGGCGCCTTGTACCCTAGATAGAGTTCTTTATAAAAGAATCTTGAAATCCTACAGAGCAGGTTCAACAACATTCTTAGATAAGAATGAACAATTGGAGAGGTTAAAACAACAGCAACTTAAGTTATACTTTTTACCTTCTGCCCAAACTGCAAACGTCACCTTTAAGATTGATTCTACAGTACGAATACTTAGATGTAAGAAATAAATAATATGGAGCAGACTAAGAAATAATTCAGGGTTATAGAAATGTCAATAGTCAAGAAATTCATCAATAGACTTTCTCACAAATCTACTTGAACTATTTTACGTGTATTCAGACCTGTCCAAGCTTTCAGATTAACTACATCAGACATCAAAGAGAAGGAAGGAAGGAAGGAAGGAAGGAAGGAAGGAAGGAAGGAAGGAAGGAAGGAAGGAAGGAAGGAAGGAAGGAAGGAAGGAAGGAAGGAAGGAAGGAAGGAAGGAAGGAAGGAAGGAAGGAAGGGAGAGAGAGAGAGAGAGAAAGAGAGGAAGAAAGAAAGAAAGAAAGAAAGAAAGAAAGAAAGAAAGAAAGAAAGAAAGAAAGAAAGAAAGAAAGAAAGAAAGAGAGGGAGAGAAAGAAAGAAAAAGAAAGAAAGAAAGAAAAAGACAGAGAAAGAGAGAGAAAGAGAGAGAAAAAAAGAAAGAAAGAAAGAAAGAGAGAGAGAAAGAAAGAAAGAGAAAGACAGAGAAAGAGAGAGAAAGAGAGAGAGAAGAAAGAAAGAAAGAAAGAAAGAAAGAAAGAAAGAAAGAAAGGAGGAAGAGGAGGAGGAGAAGGAAGGAAGGAAGGAAGGAAGGAAAGAAAGGATGGGGAGCATGATTCTATAATAAATACTTCACAAATACACAAAAGAAATGAAATTACACGTTATTTCTTTCATGTGGATTAGATAAATAGTTTATGTAAAATATGTATTTATAAATTTGATTTCATCACAGGAAGCATAGCACACAAATGGAAAAATTTATGAGGTATTTTTAAACCAAATGATTACTACCAAAAAATCAAGAGTTTACTCCTAACTACTCAAAAGTTTGGGACAGGAAGTAAAGCCCAAAAGACTCTCATAGTCAACTAACCACCACCCTCCCTGAAAAAAACATGGAAGTAGATCTGTGGTTGAAGTGGTAGACTGCAAGCCTTCAGGGGAGGAAAAAAAACTTCAGAGATAATACCTCTGTCCCCCTGAGTTCAAGTCCCAGAATTATTACCCCCCACAAAAAAAGGATCTATACAATGCTAAGGTATTCTAGCTATGCAACACAGAGGTTTTACAGCCACATTCTTGTCCATCATGCAGATTTAATAATATAATTATTAAAATACGTAAATTGTAAATGTTGAAAGAAACAAACAAGAATCAAAAATGACAAAGGGAATGAAAATATCAACAATTAGCAGGGATTTTTATCTGACATGCACAAGAACAAACTACAAGAAAAACCTAAAAGAGTAAGAAGAATCTTTATTATGATGTTTATAAAACAAAAGGTATCTAATCACACCAGCTTCTCTTCCCAAAAGGAAGTATGGAATATCCTAATAGCATCACATGTTACAGAGTGGTTGCCTTTGATGCCTTCTATTCAAAGCAATTACATGCTAAGAAACAACACATTGCTCACATATTGCCAGGAGCATATTATCAGTCTATTCTTATCACAGGAAGCCAGATACACTCAACTCTCAGTAAAACATTCTAATGAAAGAAATAATGATAATTCACAACAGTTATACTTGCCATTTGAATATATGCCATATTTTGTTTTGGCTCCTAAAAAAAGTAATTAGAATGACAAAATATGATCCTTAAGCCCACATCAAGAGATGAAAGAAAATGAGAGGGAAAGATGTGCAGAAGCAGGGAGAAATCAGACTAGCATTAATACTTGCCCATGATAAGACAAAGGCAGATCACAAAGGCATGGAGAACTGAATGAAAGATCCCAGTAGTATAAATATATATCCCATTCTTTTTTTTTTGCCAGTCCTGGGCCTTGGACTCAGGGCCTGAGCACTGTCTCTGGCTTCCTTTTGCTCAAGGCTAGCACTCTGCCACTAGAGCCACAGCGCCACTGCTGGCCATTTTCTATATATGTGGTGCTGGGGAATCAAACCCAGGGCTTCATGTATATGAGTCAAGCACTCTTACCACTAGGCCATATTCCCAGCCCCTATATATCCCATTCTTTATGCCTAAATTTCATGTGAGGGACATGTTTCAGTATACCATAACTCATATAGTTAGCCAGCAATTGTTTCATTACTTGTATCTCTCTTTGTGAGTGTATTGTTACTGGATCTAAAAAAAAACACAAAAAAATATATTAATATCCTACATATAAGCTAGATAGAACCAGGTAGGCAAGAAGAATTCAAAGGACAGGAATTCACCCATAATAGCTTGTCCTCTCCCTGCTGGACAGATAATGTGGAAAGTAAGTTCTGACCTGAGATTTCTGATCATAGAGAATTAATGAGTATAGTACAACTACAGAAAGATACATCAGAGGTTAAAAAAAAAGTCTGAGCCCGCAGATTGAGAAGTATGTCTAATGCATTATTTTCACATGGTATGTTCAAGTGGCAGGCATAGCAAAGCCATGAAGCATGAAGTCAGGAGTGGAAAGCCTACCTGAGCTAAACATCTAGCTCCAATTTGTTCACCAGCAAAGTATCATCATGATACGTGGGCACTAGCAGCTCACCCTTGTAAATCCTAGCTATTTGATTGGCTGAGATCAGAGTATCATGGGCTTGAAGCCAGCAGTAGGCCAGTAGGCAGAACAGTCCCTGAGACTCTTATTTCCAATTAACTACCCAGAAAAAACCCACAGTGGTGATATGGCTCAAGTGGCAGAGTGCTAACCTTGAGCAGACCTAGGCTAGAAAAAGACGTTAATTTTCTCACTGCTTGAATTTCTTACCTTCATTTCATCTTAACATGCAGACTTTGATGAACCACACAGCATTTTCTGGGCTTCTCCACTGAGAGATTCACAAGAGAAGAACTTAAGACAATTATTCTTGACAGTAACCAGTAAAGGAGAGTAACACTCAGTTTTACAACCAAGAAGGACCTGAATCTTCCCAGAAACCATATTGGAGACCCCAACTTTGCCAACACCTCTTATGTAGACCAGGGAACAAAGCACTCAGTTGAGATCTGCCAGGATTCCTGAGATTCTGAGAAAATAAGTGTGTGTGTGTGTGTGTGTGCGCGCGTGTGTGTGTGTGTGTGTGTGTGTGTGTGTGTGTGTGTGTATAGAAAGGAATGGGGAAGAATGGAGCTCAAGTTGTCAAGAAGGCTAAGAAAGTTTCCTACTACTGAACTACAACACAAGCCCTCAAATACATTTAGGGCAGTATGTGACATAATTATAGGCAACTAATATCACACTAAACAAAAATAAAAACATGAACAT
>NC_063188.1:42922775-42998159 GCF_023159225.1 Perognathus longimembris pacificus
CTTTAAAACATGGTACTTATGCACAAGTGTTAATCTGTTTTCTAGTGCAATTGTATTCCTAGATGTATGCATTAACATAAAAGAAATATTTTAAGGTAATATTTTAGATGTTATGGTAATTTTAGATACAGTATTTATAGAGACCTACATACAAAAGTTAGTTCACTCAATGTACACCTGCATGAGATGAATATTGTTATAAGATAATAATATTAATGAATTGTAAAAATTGTACTCATAACAATAATTTGAGATTCATAGAAACTAAGTAATGGTAATATATCTAAATAACCTAGTATAAACAAAGATTAAAAATTGTCCTCATCAAGCACTATCTAAAAGGATTACTTATATATAAAGTTATCAGAATTGAACTTCTCTAAATTAGGAAATTCTCTTTAATAGAATATAGCCTGAGACTCGTCTAATGTTCATCTGAAACAAAGGATGAATCTACAGTTCAGTGCAACATTAAAATATACACTGGTTCAATATAAATTATATCTATTTGTCAATATAAAACTAATTTAGCTAGAACAAATATGAATGAAGCATTGTGATTAGAAAATGTTATCAAAAGAAATCCTGTTACTATTATTGTACTCAATTTATATATATGTAGAAGGCAAAAAAGGACAAAGGCAGTCTCACAAACTCATAACTCAAATGGATAATAAAAAAATATCACAAGGTGTCTAGTGTTAGAAAACAAACAGTACAAGAAATGTGTCCAATGCCCAACGTATGATACTGTAACCTCTCTGTACATCAGTTTGATAATAAAAATTTGAGAAAAAAAAAGAAAGCTAACTTCAAAAGAGTATAAGTGAATCTGGCACCAGTGGTACATGCCTATAATCCTAGCACCCAAGGAGGCAAACATCGAGAGGATCATAGTTACATGCAAACTGAAGCCCAAAAGCAAAACGCCTAAATTTTGTGAGGTCCCATCTCAACCTAAGATCCTGGGCTGGGTAGTAATATCACCTCAACTTTAGGAAGAAATATATATGGGAGGATCATCATTCAGGGTAGCAGGAAAAAAATGAGGCCCTATATTTTAAAAAATAGAAACAAACAAAGAAAGAAACAGAAAAGGACAGGAAGCTTCTTTCAACTGACCAGCCATAAAGCCATGAGTTAAAATCCCAGTCCCACAAAACAACATCTAAGTGAAAAACTGATGCACTAAAATATATATCCCACGTCTATCCTTATCAAATGTTTAATAATATGAAGGCTACATTCCTTCATTTAGTATAGGAAAAGACAGACCCTGTCATAGCAGTATTTTACAAATAACAGATGCTTGCAGAAAAAGACAAAAAGTTTTAGTCATAAAAAGAATAGCCTTATTCACATAATTTAATAACATAGCAATGTTCTAGGGTTTGGTTTCAGTCCTGAAGAACAGTCCTCAGTGCCTGGGTAATGGAAAAATCGGCATTTTCCAGTATCATCCAAAAGATGAGAAGTCTATAGATATACAACTATATCATCAGTTTGTGAAAACTATACAATAAAATATATAAATTACTAAAAACACTTTTTTTCACTGAAATACATTGCTATAAAACACGGAGCCTAACTTCTTAATCACAATATTGCCACATGTTAGTGATATAACGAAGACATATTGCTTAATAGTTCATAGCGTAAGTTCTTCCCCTATGAAACAATAATGAAATGATGTAGCATTGGTATGAGTTTTAAGTAAAATACAGGTTTAAAATACATAGCACTGAACTGGGAATATGGTTCATTTGGTATAGCACCTGCCTAGTATGCAAAAGGCCTTAAATTCAAACCCCGCACAAACCACTCAGTACAATTCTTCAGTACGATATTATTATTGCAATTATTGTAGTTATCAGTAGCACTGTAGTAACAGAGGTAATCTCAATAGTAAAATCTCCAGCATGTAAAGATAACAGTTTTTCCTTCTGAAACCTTCTTACTCAGAAGGCAGAAGATAAGTTTGTCTTAAATTTTCTGTATGACTGGTGACTAAACATTTTTAAAATGGCATGTGTCTTGTGCTTGAAAATCCTAAGCTTCCTCTTTTACTTCGAAAATGTGATTAACTGAAGCTAAAAAGTATAAGCTGCAAATAAATATTTATATTACCATAAGTTGAAACCCTTAAAATGTTCACAAAGAAAAATGCTTTTGTAAGGTGAAAAAGGTAAACTGTGTAGCTATGAAATCCAAGGTAAAATTATGCATGGATCCCACAATGGGCTGAATGCTTATATCCCATTAAAATAGATGCATTGTCACTAACCACTGCAGTGATGCTAGAAAAGATGAAGCTTTGCCCAGCACTGGTGGCTTCATGCTAGTAATCCTAACTACTCAGGAGTATGAGATGTGAGAGCTGAGGTTAAAAGCCAGCCCAGGCAGAAAACTGTTAGCTTCACTTGATCACCAACAGTCTGGAAGGGGCACTCTGGCTCAAATAGTAAAGCACTAGCTTTAAGCAAAAAATCTCAGTGACAGTGTCCTGGCCCTGAATTCAAACCTAGAACCAGCAAACAAAAAAAGAAAAAGGTACAGGCTTTAGGAGGAATTACTGCCATTCTAAAGAGACTGTAGGTGCCACCTAACTCCTAACATATGCAAAGAATGAATTAGTCACTGAGTTCCAGTGTTTCAATCTTAAGACTTGTGAGCATAAGAAATGTCTGAAATAAACTTTTTTTTTTGGTGCCAGTCCATCAGCTTGAACTCAGGACCTGGGCATGTTTTCTGAGCTTCTTTAGCCCAATAGTGCTCTATCACTTGAATCACAGTGCCAATTCTGGCCATTTATGAGTAGTTTATTAGAGATAAGAGTCTCACAGACTTTCCTGCCAGGCTGCCTTCAAACTGTGATCCTCAGATTTCAGTTTCTAGAGTAGCTAGTATTACAGGTGTGAGCCACCAGTACTGGCTTGTAAGTATGCTTTTTATGTGTACTCTGAAGGAATTAAATGTTTAACTTACATGCATACTGTGTCATTAGGATGACAAATTATTCCTTGGGGTATCACTTCTCTCTGGACACTTTAGGACCATCACATGTATGGAGACCACACCCCATTAATTTCAAGCAGATTCTTAGAATCTCTATATTATGAAATTGGGTATGTATTTGATTTTGCTGTTCATTGCCTTTGCATTATTTCACAGAACAATCTAGTGAGGGTGGGCTAATTTAGAGGCAACCAGCTGATGCTGAAACTAAGAAACAATTTGAAATATAATGCTAGAAGAAAAATACTTTTTTATATATGTACATTTTCAAACTCAGTTCCACCATAATCTTAAAGCCATGCCCAATATTTCAAGCACTGCAAAATGACATTTATATGCATTTGAAATATTTATAACACCTCAATTTTCTGTTATTATTAAAATTAAATTGCACTATAGAAATCTATTATTGAAGAAGCTAAATTTTATTAACCTCATGTTTATTTCTTATATTTCCTCCAAGCAACATTAAAACCAAAGAAATTGCTTACAATTTTCACATACATACTATCTTCGTTCTTCCTGAAGCCTCTAGAGAACCCTAGAAATTCTAATTAGAATTAGCAGTTATAAGCTACATATTTTATTATTATTTTGAATTTAGTTAATATTAACTATCATTACTTTAATTCTTACATAATATCACTATTACTTATAATTACTATAGTTATTTTAATGGATATGACACTACCATTGTAGCCTTGATGGTTGGTTATATTTCTCCATATACTATCAAAGTGAATTATAAATTTGAAGTCGAAAACATACACAAATTCCAAGTTACATATATGACAACTGTCCTACAGACTCATAGAATCCTAGCTGAACATATTGAGTTAATCAAGACAGTAATTATTGGAGGGGGGGGCGCCTGGTCCTGGGGCTTGAACTCTGTGCCTGGGCACTGTCCCTGAGATTCTTTTGGCTTAAGGGGAGTGCTCTACCACTTGAGTCAATGCCAATCCAGCTTTTCTGAGTAGTTTATTGGTGATAAGCATCTCACCTAGTTTCTTGCTGTGTTTGGCTTCAAACCAAAATCCTCAGATCTGTTTCCTGAGTAACTAGGATTACAGGCATGAGCCACTAGTGCTGAGCTTAAGAAAGCATTTTGACATCAGTGGTTAAACAAAGGGAAAGAAAGACAAAAGAAAAAGGACATAATTTCACATGGTATGTTGAAAATAAAAACTTGGAGTTCATTTCACTTAGCATCATCTTATGTGTTCATATGTACATGGCTGTTGAGCTGTTGTGCTCTTCTGCTAGGAATATCCTAGACATGTATTAATTATTCCTGGTGAGGAAAACCATATAATCTGTTTTTTGGGTCTGGCCCACTTGGTATGATTTTTTTCAAGCCCTTCCATTTCCTTATGAATGGGGAAATTACATTCTTTCTGATAGAGGCATAGGATTCCATTGTGTATATATGTACCACATTTTCTTGATCCACTCATCTACTGAGGGGCATCTGGGTTGGTTCCATACCCTGGATATTGTATATTCATGTATGGGAACTAGGGAAGTGAAAGGAAATATCAAAATAGAGAGGCAAAGATAAGAAGACAAACCAAGGCAACAGCAATACTTACAAAAGTATATGGTGCAGACCAACTACACAATTCAAGGGGGTGGAGGGAAATGAGATGGGGGGATGGAAGGTCTGTGGGGGATGATGGAGGAGGTAACAAGAAGGATAAGAAATGTACACACTGCCCTGTGTATGAAACTGAAACCCTTCTGTACATCACTGACAATAAAGAAATGGAAAAATAAAGCATTTTGAAATACAGTTTGTCTTACAGTATCATGTTGGCCTGCCTATAATACAATTTAAATGCTCTAAGCACAAAAACACAGGATTTGGAAACTAGGCCTTAGAGATTAAGAACTTCTACTGGTTCAGGATGTCATCATATTTTTCCTAGCCTAGTGATATTTATTTGTAATTGTCTACTGTCTATCTGTAAAACCCATCACCACTACTCACCAAAGGCTTGCTCTAGGGTTAATCATCACATTACTAGGGCCCTAATGTTATAATTCCTGTAGGAATTACTATTGTGGAAATAAAAATAGATCATTCACAATAGCCTTGTCAGAACTCTGACTCTTCTTCCATGAGAAAGAAGATCTTTCTATGAGTATTTCCAGGATTTTGTTTTATCATTTCTATATAATACTATTATAGGCAAGACAGAAATAGATTGAGAATTTCTCTTTAGGGGGCCTAGCATGGGCATGATGACTCACATCTATAACCATAGCTACTTAATTAGCTATGCCTGGTAACGTGACCTAAGATTCCAACAATTAGGAGTCATAGATATGACAATATAGTGATAGGAAGGGAGCAACACCCTGTCTGAAAAATTACTAAAGCAAAATGGCCCAAGGGCATGACTCATGTAGCTGAGTGCCTGACCAGAATGTGCAAAACCCTGGACCACCAAATTATTTTAAAATTTTTGTCTTTCCTCATATTCCAGCCAAATTGTAAGGTCCCAGCCTCCCCTACCCCCCCCCCAACCTTCCTCTGTATTGAACCATTTTTCCCTTGGTGCAAGCAAGCCTTTTGAACTGGAGCCAGGTTTTATGGCTAAAGCTTCTAATAATACTAAATGTATACAAGAAAAACCCAGATTCTTTAGTGTGAAGTTCTCCTTACCACCTCAAGTTTTCTTACTGGCCAGTGTGAACCCCAAATGCTATTGTCTGTGATTTTCTTTCCAGGTGGTTTCCTTCCTTACAGTTAAATGGGTCATAGGCCTGAACCTGTCAAATCTGAGTAACTTCTTAGCAAAACAAAACCTCAGCTGGAGGTTTTTCTCAATGTTACAGTGCTTTTGTTAGCATGCTCAAGGCCCTGGATTCAATCCCCAAGACTGCCCAGACACATATACAAATTTAGGAGTAGGAATAGGAGTAATTTAGGAGTAGCAATTTTGTAATAAATGGTTAAGATGCAGCTAATCAGGAACATCCAAGTTTCAACCAACCATAGGTAGCAGCCAAGTGAACACATCATGTCTAAATACAGGAATATGGTTAAGTATAGCCAATCAGCAGATTTCTCTCCTTTGTTTCCATAATTAGACTGCAAAAGCTGATCATGATTATGCTGTTGGGTAGAATGCTCTGGCCCTCTTCTGAGTATGAGTGCTGTACAATACATGATTGTGTTATAAAATCACTCTTTGCTCAAGTAAGTTCTGCTGAATTAAATTTGTCTACAATTTTTCTTTCGCACTTTGCAAATTGCATTCCCTGAGAAGAAACACCTCTTTCCTGATTGAAAATCTACTTAAACATCCAGGTTTAGCTCAAATTATATACTTGTGGGATGAAATCTCTATCTTCCCTGATCAATATTAACTACTTCTAACATTTACTACAACTTGACTAAATACAATGCCCATTTCCTACTTCCCTCACTTCATTAAGAGTTCTATGGGGTACTCAGACCTTATTCGTTTCTCTCCTATTTGCACATAGTAAGTACTCAACTAACTAGCTAAACAAAATCAGAGACTTAGCATCTCCTAACACAAAAATAATCTGTTCTGGATGCATTTCCGCTAAAACTCTAAGAATAGCTAATCCAAATAGAAAGTATAATTTTATGGTACTTTCAAATATGAAATATTTACACACTTAAACATTACAAATATTAGCAGTGGTATATTTTAAAGCTTTCTATTTAGCAAATCTAAGCTATTTTAAAATTTTAAACATTCTTGAAAACATGGACTGGTAATATTTTACAGTACATCTAGGGAGAACACTGAAATGAATTCTCCAACACCCTGGTAGTAGATGGAATTGTTCTCTAGTTAAGGAACAATGAATCTAACTGCTTTGGAAATAGGTCTTAGAAACAAAGGGTTGTTCCTCATTCCAAAAGGCAGCTCAATGAGTTGCAACAAGCAACAGACTGGGGAGTAACAGGAAGCCCCAGGGTAGGAAAGTCAGGGCAGAGCTCCAAGATTACTGGAGCCACAGCCTCCTGATGATCTCTTACTGAAACTGCCACCTATTGGCTAAAGGCTGAATCAAACCAAGAGAAATGGCAGGGAACATCAGCTACTGCAGGAGGATCACTTGATAGTGCTATTTTTAAATGGTAGTTTTTTGTCATTAAAATGTGATTTGGCTATGTTTAATATGTGTAGGATATTCTATGATGCCTAATTGAACTCTTAAGTATACTTTTAGAGTGGTGTTAAAAGATGCCCCTGTCTTGATATGCACTTAAACACTCAAAATTAGGAGAGGAAGTGCAATGTCATATAGAAAATTTAGAGAAGTAAACAGTAATAGCAATGCAGCATGCATAGCAGTGAGTACATGAGAGCCTGTAAGTGATTTTTGTTTGGTTTCACTTCGGTTTGATTAGGCTTTGGCAGCTTCGACAAGAATTGCTTCTATTGTAACTGATGAGCTCTACTGGTGCACAGAAGAGCAGGAAATCCTCTAGCTAAACTAACAGCTATATTAATTGTCAATCACTAACAATACATACACACAGAATCAGACAAATGAAGGAGAAACGCAAATTAGTATTTATTAATTCCTTGCATTGTGTTGGAATAACCTTATTTAATTCTCACAGCACTACTAGGTAAACATTGTTCCACTCATTTTATGGAAGAAAACATTCCGTCACTAACATTATACATATCACTGCTGGAATGAAAGTATGGAAGACTCCTTTGCTTCTACCTTTTGAACCACACCACACTACCTTGAGCAAGTCTGCTACAATGCGTTTGATAATTTCTTCTCTCACATCAGCTATTTTTTCATGTGTAATGTAATGTGTATTTTTAATCATATGTAAAACTTTATGAATGTATGATTCATACAGGACTCAATACAAGAAAAAAATCAGTTAGTAAAGGAGCATTTGTTGATTTTAAAAAATGTAGGAAGAAGCTGGCACCAGTGGCTCACAACTTTAATCCTAGCTACTCAGGAGGCTGAGATCTAAAACTTGTGGTTCAAAGACAGGCAGGGCAGAAAAGTCCATTAGACCCTTATCTCCAAATAACAACCAGAAAACCAGAAGTGGCTCTCTGGCTTAAGTGGTAATACGAAAGCCCTGAGCTGAAGAGCTCAGGGACAGAGCCAGAGGACCAAAGTTCAAGCACCACAGCTGACCAAACAAAATTGTAGGAAGAACTGGAGGGAAAATTCATAGTGAAAGAAGATAAAAATTTTGTACAAATACAAAGAAAGCTGCTCAAGTATACATTTATATATTTGTAAATATGTATGTGTGTGATATATACATATGACATGAAGACAATTTTATGTAATGTTTTTTATTTTTCATCACCATGTATTGTTCCTTTTTAAATTGTTATACAAATACGTTTCAATAAATACGAACACATTGCTATAAATTCCCATTTTTAAAAAGCAATGACAATAAATGGTAATCTCTAGAGTCACAGAAGGACCCTTTAAATATGATACTATAACAGTAAGGAAAATAAGAGTGGAAGGAATGGAAAGAATTGTTTTAAATGGCAACATTCGTCCACAAACTCTACCAACTCCAGGATTACCATGAATGTACATGAACTTCAATTTATATGGAATAACATATACAGTTTAAGAACTTCTGGTGCACAAGATAAGCAAGGAGGACTAAAAATGAATCATATACACCACTTTCTCCCTCTCATCTCCCTTGCATACAAGCAATTTTCCAAAATTCAAATTCTAGGGCATGTTAAAAAAATCAGAGAGGCTGGGAATATGGCCTAGTGGCAAGAGTGCTTGCCTCCTACACATGAAGCTCTCGGTTTGATTCCCCAGCGCCACATATATGAAAAACGGCCAGAAGGGGCGCTGTGGCTCAGGTGGCAGACTGCTAGCCTTGAGCTGGAAGAAGCCAGGGATGGTGCTCAGGCCCTGAGTCCAACGCACAGGATAAGCCAAAAAAAAAAAAAAAAAAAAAAAAAAAAAGAATGGTTTGAAAAGGGCTGGGGATATGGCCTAGTGGCCTCGTATACATGAAGCCCTGGGTTCAGTTCCCCAGCACCACATATGTAGAAAACGGCCAGAAGGGGCGCTGTGGCTCAAGTGGCAGAGTGCTAGCCTTGAGCAAAAAGAAGCCAGGGACAGTGCTCCGGCCCTGAGTCCAAGGCCCAGGACTGGCCAAAAAAACAAAACAAAACAAGGGCTGGAAATATGGCCTAGTGGCAAGAGCGCTTGCCTCCTACACATGAAGCTCTCAGTTCGATTCCCCAGCACCACATATATGGAAAACGGCCAGAAGGGGCTCTGTGGCTCAGGTGGCAGAGTGCTAGCTTTGAGCTGGAAGAAGCCAGGGACAGGGCTCAGGCACTGAGTCCAAGGCCCGGGACTGGCCAAAAAAAAAGAAGAAAGAAAGAAAGAAAATCAGAAAGGCAAATAGTAAAATGCTAATTGCAAAGACATGAAAATATGAAATATTTCCATTTTTTGTTTCTATAGATTCATTCATGCAGAAAAAATGTTTATCTAAGCTATTACTCCTGCAGTAACTAGTTGGACAGATATGCTGAAATAAAATACCAAAATATTCATGAATATCAATGATTATTTATGAGATTAAAAGATGCCTGACCAGTACTAAAATTATGTGTGCAATACAGAAAAGGATGAATGATCTAATCATAAGAATTATCAAATCAGTAGACATACTTATTGGATACCAGGTTGTCACACTGACTATGCAAGGATTCTCAAAACAAAAATGATAAAAATTTTCTGGGAAACCAAGTTGGTAATACCAATTTAAGACAAAGTCTATTTACATAAGGCTTGTCACCAATCTGATTTCAATTTTATAAAACCTTCTGAGATGTCAGTATTATCTTCTATTACATGGCAAAGGAAAAATTCATCTCTACTTCTTAGCCAAAACAACAATTATATAACTTTATGTGCAGTATAAAGCCATTCTAAACATGAACAACAAAAGCTTTATTTTCAGACGAGCATTAATATTTACATGAAACCAAATTTTAAAAAAGAAGGAAATTCACTTTAGTTCTTGGATAAGTTATAATTAAAGATTATCTTTGGCACTACCCAGAATGAGAAAATTATACATACACAAAATATTAGAAACTGGTGGTTAATGGATCCCAGAATTCTAATATATCAGAATAGAAAATGTATGTTTTGAAAAAATGAAATGTACCTTTTATGTTGGTGGCAAAATTCAAGGCCAATTTTGCAAAGAGATCTGGATTCTCAAATTTATCTTCTCTTACATTTAACCAGACACAGTTCTCAGATAGGTCCTTAGGCTCAATCTAAAACAAAAATGATCAAGATTAGGTTCTAAATTATTACTGTGTAAGTTTTCAAAGAATTCATGTTCAGCAAGGCTAAATGATAATTACTTTATCTTCCTACTCACTAAAACAATTGCCAGATTTTTGTAAAAAAAAAAAAGTAAATATTCACTGAGAAAGTCTCAGAATTCTATTGGTATGTGAACAGTTACCCCAAAGGACTAGGTCATTTACAAAATTAAATTTAGAATATTCTCTGGAAAACAATTTACTAATACTCTTCAACTCACATAAATTCTTTGTTTGTAGATTTTTTTTAACTGTAAAGCTGTGAGTCAGAAAAGTTAATTTCCCATGTTTCTTGATCAAATTTTAGACAATAAACATAATATTTCATACTATGTGCGAAGGTATTGTTCTAAATGAGTTGGATATATTAACTCACCAAGCGTAACAAATTTTAAAAAGGAAGCTTCTCAAATTAATAAGTAGCAGAGCTGAGATTTAAATCTAAGACATCTTGTTTCAGAGAACTGTTTATCTTCATGGCAAAATGAGGCTTTTGTGACCTGTAAATACCATGGCAATATGTGCTAAATCATGAAATATTTCATCACTTACATAGACAAATGAACCCACAGACTGTGGATCTTATATTTGGGGGGTCATGCTTAATTAAAAACAACTACACTCTGAAACCATTTATATGTCAGGAATCACTTTGAGTATGTTCTTGGATTTGGGTAAATGTTTTTTTTTTTTTGTTTTTTTTTCCATTAGAAGAGAAATTCCCAGTGATGAATGAGGACTTTAAAGATATCTGTACTAACACTTTTTATTTATTTATTTATTTTTGGCCAGTTGTGGGGCTTGGACTCAGGGCCTGAGCACTGTCCCTGGCTTCTTTTTGCTCAAGGCTAGCACTCTGCCACTTGAGCCACAGTGCCACTTCTGGCCATTTTCTGTATATGTGGTGCTGGGGAATCGAACCCAGGGCCTCGTGTATACGAGGCAAGCACTCTTGCCACTAGGCCATATCCCCAGCCCCTACTAACACTTTTTAAAAGCATAGTTTGATATTAATAACAAACCAAAAAATTCAGTGAAAAGGATTTTCATACATCATATCCATTGAAAAATAGGTTTTATGAATGCTGTTATTTATTCTATCTGAAAGTTTGAAATTGGAAACAGAATTACTCAAAAAGCACAATTCACTAAGGGCTCAGTAACAAAAACAAGGTTATATTATAATTATATAATAGTAATAGTCAGGCACCGGTGGATCATATCTGTAATCCTAGCTACCCAGGACCAGGGAAAGAACCCAGAACCTTATTTCAAGCCTCAGAACAAACACACACACACACACACACACACACACACACACACACACACAAAGCTGTACCATTTAACTTTAATACTATCAAAAGAATTCAAATAATTTTTCAATTGGCAATTTCCTATATTATTCTTTATACGACTTTGGTGTTCTTTTTGCCTTTCTCATCATATTGGAGGCAGGGATAGCTCATGTTATCTAGGTAGAAAATTAAATGGTAGACATGGATGGTGATCTCACCAAGAAAAGCAATAGAGAATGCAATCACCATCTCAGTTTGGAATATCTACACATAGCAACACACTTGCCATACATTCATAGTCAACTATGACCAGATAAAGGCAAAATAAAGTACTTATTAAGTATTACCTTTGACCAGTTGATTCTCTTCATGGATACTTCAGGCTTATAGATTTTTTTCTGCTTCATTCCATAAGGTAGATTCATGGACATTCCTCCAGGAGGTGGGGGAGGAGGAGGAGGTCCCCCAAACAAAGGTGGTGGTGGTGGTGGAATACCAGGCATTCCAGGTGGTAGTGGAGGACCTGCTCCAGGTAGAGGTGGTGGTGGAGGTGTTGGTGAACATGGCCCAGCACCAGGCATGTGAGGCGCTGGGCGAGGCCCTGTAGTTCCAGATGAGCCACACAATACCTAGAACAGAAGTGATCTAAGTTTAAATGTCTATAAGAAAATGCAGCAGACAGAATATATATTGGTAGACATTGTTGTGTTTACATATCTATCTTACTGCATGTTTAAGATTATTTGATTTAGAAGGTTACAGAAAGGGCTTTATATAGACACTTTCCTAAATATCATAAACTAAACAGTAATTACTGCTAATGCTTAAATGCTAGAGACACTGACAGTTGCTAACATTTCATTAAATAGTCCTTTAAAACATTGGGAAAAAAACAGCTTTTCATTATAAATAGGTTCAAAGAAGAAATACTATATACGGCTTGTGCCTGTTGGACTGTTTTGATTAAGTAAAGAATAATTAAAACAAGGTCATGGATTCAAACCCCTTGGGGGCCAATTACTTTTACACAGGAGTGTTTCACAGCACCACTGACCTAGCTGTCTTCTAATACCAATAATTAATACTAAGTAGCATCCATCTCCATAGTAATATGTGCATATCAACATTTTACAACTATTATTTCTTTTTATCCTTAATATAAACCTTATAATGTAGATGGGGCACTTTGAGCTCACCTTCACCTCAGAGCTGATCATGAAAAAACACTAAATATAAAAATGTTAATGACTAATCAAAGGTGGCACAGTCAGAGATGTGATTAAGATTTGAATGTACCGCTTTGCAGAGCCATTGTGGTCTGCTCACAATAGCATAATATTCGCTGTACACTGACATCTTTATGAAAAGGTGTCATTTGTCAAGACAGGAACTAAATTTTGAGCAGAAAATGGTATTTCTACTGTCATGGAAAAATAATTTGATCCTCTAATACAAGTGGGGAACATTATATTCTGCATAATATTCTTTTGTGAGTAAATCTATACCAATTTTCTTAAAGAATTACTAATCACATGGTCATTTTGAGAAATGAATACAAAGGTGGAGTTATCCTTTAGAACAGATTTCCTTTATAACTACTACATGACATCAGATTAATTGAATGAAAAGTTTAAAACAAAAGAAACTGTTGTTATGTTATTTTTATGTAGGATGAATCCTATTGTCTTTACTACAATGAATTCTGAGCTTGAAATGTCCAGTAGAGCTGACTTACAAATATCTCTGCAAAGTAAATAAGTTATAGGTAGGAAATAATCAATTTAAATGAATTTCTACTTACAAAAATATAAGAATTGTCACTCATAAGTAGATTTGATCATGGAAATGTTAGCTATGATACTGAAACTACATTAAGCAAAACTTTTATTCATAAATGTGAATATGGATGTGTATATGTATACAAAATATAGAGGTAAAGTCTTCCTAATACCTGCAAAGAAAGACTCTCAAGAGAAGGAAATTATATTCTGAGATCAGGAAATATGAGATAGGATGAAAATATAAAAAAATTCTTTTAACTTTTTGTTTACTGTGGCAACATTAAAAGCCTGACCTTCACAGTCTTGACTGAGATTAAAGAAACTAAAAATGGTTAAATTTTAGGAAACTAGTAATTTATTCTATAAGTTCTGAATTCAGATGTATTTACTGAATACAGTGAAAGGCAAAATTGCTCCCATATTTTTATTAGTAGATAGCAAAAATAAAATTACAAGATTGTAAATAAATTTGTAAACATCAGTCAATATTATTATTTCCTATGAAACTTATGCAACTACAAAATGGTGAGATTTAAAAGTAGGACTTCAGTGGTAGGGTGGAGCTTCTCTTTCAAAGGGGATGTTTAACATGCATAGATAAGTAAGAGTTAGCCTTTCTGACATACAATAACACAAGCCAACAACTCTCAACGTTCTCAGGTATATGAAAAGTCTGCTTCCAGAAGATATTAATAGGTGTTTGGACATAAAACAGTTCTACCATCAAATGAACTTTAGAAGGTAATATTAAAAAAAAAGAGCATCATTTGTGCACGTATGCCAGCACTAGGGCTTGGACTTGAGGCCTTGTGCTCTCCCTTGGCATTTTTACTCAAGGGTGGCACTCAATACTTGAGCAGTACCTTCATTTCCAGCTTTATGATATTAGCTGGAGATAAAAGTCTCGGGATCTTTCCACCCATGATGGCTTTAAACAACAATCATCAGATCATAAATTTTAGCCTCCTGAGTAGCTAAAAGTTCAGCCACCAGCTGACCAGCAATCAGCTTCTTCAGTGTAGTCCATTTGAAACTCTAAGGCTGCAGAGTATTATAAATCTCTAAGACAAAATTTCAGGTCTACCCAATATGGAGTTTCATATAGGAAGTATCACCAGAAGGAAAAGTATATTACCAGTAAGTTATAGACATGAAGAAGAAAACTCAGATGAAGTAGAGGTTGTAGTTAGAGGTACAGTCAGGACCCATCCTAAAAAGTGCACAGAAGGAAGCCCATACCAGAAGAATTTAACATTCCTGGCAAGTAGACTTTATTTAATACTACCTTTAATGGACAACCATTCGACATATTGAAACCTTGAGTAATAATATTGTTTTTATGAAGATTAATTTCCTTTCAGATAAAGAATGAATCTGAGAAGGAATAGACAGGAAGAAAAGTATCTATTATAATAGTCCAGGTAAAATGTAACAGGTGTGAGTTTGAGGGATTCAAGGTTTTTAAACAAGAGGGAAAAGGTCAGATAATGAATTTACATAAAACAATGATAAACTAGTTTGTCCGAAAAGACAGAGAAAATATACAGAGCATACCAACTAAAGTGTAAAAAATGGAGACCAAGCTTTGGTGTGAGGAAGAAGGGAAGAAAAAATATAGTTTGATTTCCACATGAAGCAGAACATTCCTATGAGGATAGACAGACTCACAAGACTTGACACTTACGAAAAAGTGATATTTCACTGTATGACACCAAATGGTATGTTTGTATCAGGAGATTCATAGAGGAGGAAAAAAAAGCAGAGGAAAAAACATAGGGGAATTTCATCATGGAAGGGATGGCAAACCAAACATAAACTTGAGATCTAGGCAGAGAAAGGCTACCACTATGTAAATTTTCAGTACACTGATGGAAGATGTAGTAAATCCCCTAAGGAGCATTCACTATATAATCATACTCTCTTTAATTGTTTAATATTCATTTAAGACATACAGCATGTTGAGGAGGGTAGTCAATTCGGAGGTTTAGACACCCTAATTAAGATTTCAAATGCATATAGGAACTTTTCATCCAAGGGCATGTAGGTAAAGATGTAAAGTGCATACATTTTCAAATGACAGTATTTTTGATTTAAAAGAGATCTGAAAAGGATTTTGGGATAATTAAAATTAATGAGCATTTTCATATTCTTTTTCAAATATAATACTATGCACCCTATTTTTCATATGATCATGAAAATTTTATCTCAAAAACATTTTTGCTTGTGTTATATATTGTGCTAATACATTCAGGACAGTTTGAGCAAGTAATGCTTTTTCTTCTAAACATTAAAACTATATATTTTCCTAGAAAAATCAAATCTACAGTTACTTAGAGTAAAATGAAAAAACGGGTTTTTTTAAAGGTCTATTTCCGATCACAATTTTCCTTCCATCTAAAAAGATCATTTTCTGCCATCCAACTTACTATGACATGACATAAAGTCTATCTTGTCTCATTACCTGGGTTTGAAGTTGCTGGATTATTGTTTCAAGTTCTCTGATTTTTTCCTCTTTTTTCTGAAGCTCAGCCTGCGCTTCCTGTCGAGCTGTGAATTCTTCATCGAACTGGAATGATCAACATCATAAACATACAGTTAAGAATATACATTTGAAGGGCTGGGGATATAGCCTAGTGGCAAGAATGCCTGCCTCGGATACCCGAGGCCCTAGGTTCGATTCCCCAGCACCACATATACAGAAAACGGCCAGAAGCGGCGCTGTGGCTCAAGTGGCAGAGTGCTAGCCTTGAGCGGGAAGAAGCCAGGGACAGTGATCAGGCCCTGAGTCCAAGGCCCAGGACTGGCCAAAAAAAAAAAAAAGAATATACATTTGAGAAAGCTTTAAACATTATATAGTAAATGAGTAGAGTGCTAGGTGAGTCCCCAAATCACTCAGAAAGTTAGAACTATTGATAATTTTCATAAAAATTATGTATCCACTACGACAAAACTGCTTCTGTTGGTAATAGAAATGACAGTAAAGAGAGAATATTCCCTCATCCATCCAAGATAAGCAAATCCATTTTGCTTTTCAAATAAAAAAATTTAATAGGTAGCCTAAGAAATGTCTGTTCAAGTTTAATCAGCACTTTTCCTGTTTTATTATTAAAAAATATGATTGTAGAGTATTAATCCTTCATCCCATACTTTTACAATTAATAAAAATATACCACCAAATGTTTCAACATTAATGTTGAATAGACTGAACTTTCAGAAGGCACAAATGAGTTTTGTTAACACAAACTAGAATGCTTCCATTATAATCTTAATTGTTTTACATCAAAAAAGCAATGTTCCACAAAATCTAACAATAGAATGATATATGCTAAAATAACGTTCTCTACTGAAGTGGAGATATTGATCAAGAAACATACTCATAACCAGACCTGCATAACATCTTTGTACAACCACTTAATAATATTTTTAAGGAGAAAAACATTTAAAAAAGAGAAAATGAGAGGTGAAAATATAATGTATGAATCCAGAGACTGTCTAAGTGGTGAATATGCATTTCCTATATACTTTCTCCTAACTCTTGCCTCTACCCGAGCTCTAAGCAGGCACAAAGTGACCCACACAATGACAGTGAATATTGTATAGATACAGCTACAAAATATGTTATTTGTCTTTTATTGTCAATGCCACCTCAAGTCACTAAAAATCTGCACATTATCCAGCAATGTTGTTACTGTTTCTAAAACTCATTTATCTTACTGTCTACACCTATCTTTACAGGTTATAGAACAGTACAGAACTATTTTCAATGTTATAAATATTCATCCTCATAGCAGATTTGACCTTTGGAAATTTCACAATGTTATTCTCATCTATGAGTAGGCAGGAAAACTGGATGGTAGTACCTAAGCAATATTTACTAAGGCTTTTATTAGTCTCTCCCTGAATTCCTGGACAATGCCTTGATATCCCATAAAGACTGGTCTAAATCATCTGTAATACCTTTAAACTTCAAAATTATCTAAAAGTAAGATATCTTACATTCTTTTTTTTTGGGGGGGGGGGGCGCAGCAGTCCTGGGGCTTGGACTCAGGGCCTCAGCACTGTCCCTGGCTTCTTTTTGCTTAAGGATAGCACGCTGCCACTTAAGCCACAGCACCACTTCTGGCCATTTTCTATATATGTCGTGCTGGGGAATTGAACCCAGGGCCTCATGTGTATGAGGCAAACACTCTTGCCACTAGGCCATATTCCCAGCCCATACCTTACATTATGAATGTCTTCAACTACATTACTATCCATCTGTTAAGATTTAACTGAATTTATACTCCCATAAATATAAATATACATAATAGGAATCACACAAACCTGAAATATGCCTGTCGTCTAAAAGAGTTCTCATAAATTTACTTTTGATTATGATGAAACTAAAATCCAAAAAGTATAAGTCGCTTACTTGAAGTTTAGTTCAAATACAAAGATCTGATTGTATAAATATAGCCTCTCATTCCTATAATTTTAAAAAGCTTTTTCTTATTCAGTGTCTATTAGTTAGGGGGTGTAAGGATAAGGTTTTCATAGGTAGGTAGGTAGATAGGTAGGTAGGTAGGCAGGTAGGTAGGCAGGCATGTGGATGGATGGAGACAGACAGGTATGAATAGTAATTATTGCATCAAACTAACCTCCACTATTCTTTATCCCTACTCTTCCCTTCTTTAAATAATTTCAAAAAAATCTTTGGCAAACAAACTACTTTACACTTTCTATTAAAATGATAGAACTATAGGAATACATGTAGGTATCCAGCACATTATTTCAAGCTATTTCTACTATAAATGTTCATACTGACACTAAAGCATTAAAAATTGACATTTCTTTTCCATAAAAACCAGGACTCCATTCTCTATATTATGTTTACAGAAATCTTTACTAGCTTTAATCACAATTGGTTGTAATCTCCTAAAATTAAAGAGATGCTATGATTTTTAGAGGAAATTCTAAGAGTTGTATTTACAACTGAAACATTAGAAATATAAAGGTCTATTAATCAAAAAGCATGCATTTCCTTTCATCAGTAAAAATGACAGCTTCACACAAACATTTTACACATAAGCTTAAGCTCTTAAAATCTACTCTAGTAACTGAAAGAGCAAAGACATTTCTTCAGATGCCCTGAAGTAACTCTATAATTTCCACAGTGATAGCAAAAGTGATTATCTAATCTCCAAGGTAAGTCATAACTTTGAAGAGAGCAATATGTAAGCACTTTATCATGCTGTCAGAAGACTGAACACGGGAGAGCTTTTACAGTTGTGCTTCAGTCCTTCTGTGTGAACCCAGCAAGGGAGAAATACTATAATAAGACCTAGAACAAAAGGATAAAAGTTAAAAGAGAGGGCAAAAGGGAGGATCTATCTAACTTCTACTAGAAGCAAATGAAATTAGTCATTCTTTTATAACAAGGAAAGGACAATGTTATACCTAAATAAAACTAAGGAAATTTATTCAATGGCATTTATATGCTCACTTCAAAAGTTCCAAGAAGCCCACTTGAAGTAAGAATTTCATTTAAGAAATAGCAACTACAAACAACTTGGTCTAAACTGGAGGGAGCAAAACAGCAGGAAGAACCATTCCACATGGGATTTAACAACACAGCTCCAAAGACCAGAGACTACCTAACTAAAAGAACTTATAAGGATTCATATAAAGACAAAGGAGAATATACACTGTGGTTAAATGGTTAGTTTAACAGTAATCATTAATATTCTATATCTTACCTTTTTTGAAAATTCTGCTGCTTTCTGTTCACTTTCTTCAACTTTTGCCTTGTTCACACAGGAATCTGTGCAATTAGAAATTATGGCATGAGATCTCTACCAAAGAATGGCTGCCAGCTAAATTCTGTACAGATGGGTATGTATTTTGATGATTAGCTAGCCTCTTTCATTTGATCTCTCTTGCCAATGCTTTTGATTAACAGGATACAATCCTAAATATCTGGCATATAGCACACAAAGCAAATATCTGCTAAACTCCAAAAGAGTTAGCAAAAATCAGCAGTACAGTATGAGTGCTAACTAGTGTATCTAATGAAACAGAAGCCAATGCATGTAATGTGGCAAAAGTTCCATATCATTCCCCCCAAAAAATGATATAAACTATTCAGTTAATCATTCTCAGTGAAAAAATATGAAGTGAGGCTTGCATTGACATTCATTGCTGGTGATATAAAATTGGTTAAGATGACTGAAAAGAATTTGGTCGTTGAAATTCTGTATCCAAACTTATATCAGTCAACACTAAGAAAATAATGAGGAAAATGTCAAACATGCATATACAAGAATGTTCACAGAAGATTCCTTTATGATTGTTAAAACCTGAAAACAAGCAAGATGGGTAACAATGAAGGACTATCTAAGATAGATGACAGTTCATGAAGTGGAGTATTATACAAACATTAAGGACTGTATTTTGGAGATAAGCACAGACAAAATCTCACAATATAATGCTCCATTGAAGAATATCAGCATAGAGATAGGCAAAGAAATATAAAGTATTGAATATTATGGCAACCCTTCCCTAGGCAATGGAGTGAAAAATAATATGTAATTGGCATTCAATATTTGTTTCTTTCCTTCTTCAAAGCCAAGTGAATGAATATTTGCACCTTAGTAATGATTGTTTAGATTAGATATTAATAAAACAATTTTACTATACAAAGTCATGGAGCATCACATAGTTCCCAATCTTAAGTTTTTCATCCTACTTAAGATTGTTCTACATAACTATCAATGATGACTTAAGGACATTTCCTCAGCAATCCAAGGGAAAGAATAAAATAACCTCAAATTCTTCCCTAGCTCTAAGGTTTCTGAAAATACAGACTGATTTACATGATAGCCTTGAAAAGTCCTTCAAGTTGCTGAAATAAGACTGTATTTCTATTTTTCAATCGTGAAAAGTAATAATATAGCTATGTCAACAATGAGATCCTAATGGACATAACAATATCCACAAAAACCTCTTAGGTTCCAGTACAACATGAATTAAAGAATTTTAGAGTACAGTTATTAAAAGGAAACACACATCTATAATATTACAATTTTTGTGTGGATCTGACTTTAAATTCAGTAGTGTTGAAGCATATCAAGCAGGCTAATATGTCTGATCACACAGGCAGAACTCTCAGGCTTATTATTTAAAATTAATAGCAACTGAGTACCAATGAAAATAGCATACAAAGAAGCAATACATGGCACTGGGAATATGGCCTAGTGGTAAAGTGCTTGCCCTACATCCATGAAGCCCTGGGTTCGATTCCTCAGCACCACATATATAGCAAAAGCAGGAAGTGGAGCTGTGGCTCAAGAGGTAGAGTGCTAGCCTTGAGCAAAAAGAAGCTAGGGACAGTGCTCAGGCCCTGACTCCAAGCCCCAGGACTAGCAAAAACAAAAAACAAAACAAAGAAGCAATACAAGTTAACTGAGAGCCCTACCTTTTAAGAAAATGCCTACTATACAGAGGGTATAAAGCACAACAGACCATACCTATCAGATGAGTGAAATCAACGTCTAATCTTTGCCTGTACTTGAAGTCTGGATCCATACCACTGCAGTGCAGTACAATCTGTGAAACACACTCCTCAATTATTTTATAATACTGGGGTCTGAAAAACAGAAAGGATTTGCAAATGCTTTTTGTACCTATACAAACCAAGTATCGTAGGAAAGATTCAATATTCCCAAAGAACTAAATTTTTTCCTAGTAGGAAAAAAAAAACCTTCCTCCAATCACTATATTCATTTTATAAAACTATAACCAAGAATGGATGCTATGTTGCCAAATTCATTGTGATATAATAAAGTACAAATATTTATTGCTTTAATATTCTAGTTTTCAGGGATTCATACTTGTGTCAAAAGATTCCTATCAACCTTATCCATCCACTGAAAATATTGTTTCTGAAGTTGATGAAAATGAGTGACTCCTCAGACCTGCCTCCGTGAAGATACAAATGCTTTACACATCCAAAAGTTCTCAATTTCAATAAGCAATGAGTCTCTTGGCAAGCAATGTTTTGAATTTATTATAGAACTTAAAATCAGGATGGTTATAACAGTGTCCATAACTATACTGATGTATTTAAGTTACAGATCACTGCAAATATCTATGTAACATAGATTTAAAAATCAATTTTATAAAAGCATAGATACTTAATATGCATGACTATAGTGACAATTTGTTTAAAGTGTCCAAGATTTTTAAACATCATAGTTCTGAAATCTATCAAGGAAATTCTGGTCATAAAAATGACCACTAATATATTGCCAAAGTTGTTTGTGTTTTAAACCACTATTTACATTAAAATCTGAAGAAGACATGGACTAAAAAATTCAACAGAAAAAAACCTTAGTTAGAAGTACTACTGTAGACAAATCATGATCTAATTACCCGCTAAATATAATTTGCCAACCTACTGAAAGTTTGAAAATGAAGCCAAACAGATTGTAATTGCTTTTCTATGTCTTCAGTCATGGGTCTGGCCTTAGAATTAAGAGTAAAAATGCAAGATAGGGATTAAGAGTGAAAATGCAAGATAGATTACACATCCTGGACTTTTTCAAGTCAGCATCAGATTTAAGGTAAATAATATAGATCCTCATCACAGTTAAGTCAGTGATTCTTTGGGTTACTAGGGAAAATGGAATTGTTCTCTTTGAGGCGAGGTGAACCATCCACAAGTAAAATAAAATTATGTGTCACACTTATACCTCACAATGATGTTTTTAGGATCAAAAGGAGGTCATTTGTGAGTAATTTCTCATTTATTCATACTTATTGAGCAAAAAGGAAGCTTCGTACAAATGGTGCCCCCAGGTAAGTGAGTACTCCTGGGGCATCATTAAGTATGTAATTTATAAAACAAAAAACATTTTTACCTTTATGTTTCCTGCCCCCAAACAACATAAAACTTAATATTTTAACCATTTTTGGTGTCTCTGTAATAGATACCCATCAAATTATCATACTGGCCTGAACTATAATACTCTATATTGTTTGAGAGCTGTCATCTTCGGTATATTTCCCTTTAATCAAACAGGTTTGGAGAAATCAGAAAACGTAGGTTGCCAAAATTTGACTGCCAAAAAAATTGGTTGTCAAAATTAGTGTGTGAAGAACAGTTAAATATAACACCGTGGTCACCAGCCTATAGATAATTTTAGTCCTTTCATAACTTTCCAGTTTTCAGACAAATTCCCCATTAACAAATAGAAAGCTTTAAAATCTATGGCTTACTGTTACACATCTTTATGTCAAAAAGTTACATTACAGGTAACCTTATTATTTTAGAGACAAAGGTCACATTGTTACTGAAAAAAACAAGAAATGATAGAAAAGCACTACTTATTATGATCTGTAAGACAGAAAATATTCTGTAGTCTTCAATGTTCCTCTGTGTTAGCATTATCTGTTACTGATAGTCTTCTGGCTTGCCTAACCCAATTAAAAATTAATGAATTTTTTAATGCTACAGAAAGCTATGAAAATACTTATATTCTATGTATGAATGTATTATCCAGGTCCACTGACTTGTTAATTTTCATTTACTTCAATTTAATTCTAAGTATAAGTATACCAGTTCTAGAACTGCTTCTTACCTGATATAATAATCATTTCTGATCAGCAAAAAATGTTGGAGAATAGATAAAAAGTAAGTTTCAGCAGCAGTGTCTTTCAGCATATTATACAAAAGATGGTATACTTCATTCATATCAGTAGAAAATAAGTAAAGGAAGACAATTAGACTTTTGATGAATGTTGCATTCAGAACAAAATCATCTTCATTTCTCAAGATAACAAACTGCTTCCATTACTGTTTTCAAACCTTCAGCTCCATGCATGATAAGCATTTAAAAATTTATGAAAAGAAAATGATACTATGGAATTATTAAAATCTCTTAATTAGAGAAACAGACCTAAAGAGCATTTCCAAGATCATTTGGCTTCCAAAATCCTAAATGATCTTTCCTTCATTACTTTGTAAAGTCTGGATTCTAGTTTGTACCACTGTAATAGCAATGTCATTTATAAAAATGGTACTGTGTTCATCTCCCTATGGTTTCCATATACAGTTTATTCATTCAAGCCACTAGTATTCTTTTTATCCTGCCACTTGGAGAGGAGAAAATGAATAAACTCTTAATGGCCAAATCCCACAAAACTAGTTTTAGTTTGTTCAAATGAAATGCTAAATCTGAAAGTATTAGTTGACTTCATCTGTATTTTATTGCATGATAAAAGATGGAGGCTAAACACAATTGGCATTGAAACATACTATTCTTAGAAAATAAAAAATCGTAGATATGTAGATGCTTTTCTTAAATGATAAAATAGATTTCAAAAGTGGGTTCACTTAAAACAAAATAAAAATTGATTTTAAAAAGCAATTGAAAAAAAAGGAAAAAAAGATATATTCCAACATTTTAAAAACAACCTGGAATCACAATATTTTCTCTGAAGTAGAATTAAATATAAGATGAATTATTACTTAGACCCCATGTAGGACTATAGTGTAAAACTATCATGAGTTATTTTAAATGTTTAGAGAATGGATCCAAAGTTTGATTTAGGGGAAATCTGTAAAAAGCAGCACATTTATTAATTCACATGAAAACATTTAAAATTAGAGAAGGCAATATAGATTAGCGTTACAAATCTTGGATTAGAAATTATTCCTTATAGTACTGTCAGTGCTATATATTGCATACATGCTTATCTAATATCTGCATATAAGAATTCAATAGGAGCACCGGAGAAGAAAAGAATAAATATAAGATTTCTGCCCTCAATCTCAGAGGCAGAGAAGTGCCTGTAAATAAGATACAATAAACAATGTACAGTGGAAGTTTCATTTAGAGGAATATTACTCCCATATTCTTGAAGGCTTGTAGATAGAGTAAAAGAAAATACAACCAAGAAAAAGTAGAGATTAAGATTTACTTCTGTTTGGAACTGTTTCCCCACTTCCTATAATCCGTAACATAAGGCGTGTAACAAATGTGAAACAAACGGGCAGCCATGCAATGACAATCATCTGTAAATTTTCAGATTATTTCATATCACATGATAGCCAAAGGAAATCTATGAGCTAGCTGTATTGACTCAGCTACTTCCATAACATGCCTTATTATACTCAAATACTATAGTAGCTAAAACATTATTGCTATTGTTTCCTAAACAATATCTTACAAGCAATGGAACACCGACTTCTAGTGAATGATATAAACCGAAAATACATATCAGCTATAAGTGACATGTGAAATCAGCGAACATTTTCTCATATTTTTATATATAATGTACACTGCTTTAGGCTCCTGTCTATTGGAGACTATTGGGAAGAAGGCATATGTAATACAGCAAATCACTGTACTGATCTTAGTGTAGTATGTAAATCAGCAGGACAGTCTGATGGTTCCTTAACATAAATCAAAAAGACAGCCTCATAGTGAGGGTCTAAGGCAAATAAATACTTATAAAATAAGCTAGCAAATAGGAAGTCTAATAATTGTCCACAAAATCCCTGGCAAATGCTGTTTACACAGTATATGACAAGTTATTTTTATGGCTTGTCAAAGGATATTCCATTTCTGCTCGAATGTCATTGAGACGATGTGATAGTTCAGTTATGTCATCTTCTTTATTCTCATCAAACACTCTTAATTGAATATCAAGCTCATCATTCTCTTTTTCTTTGAGATCCTAATATATAAATAGAAACGTTAGCAAAAGATAACAGTTTAACAACAGCATATTTTGATAATAAGGAATAGAAATAAATTATTAATTTATATCCACAGAAACAATTTCAAATATTGACGTAGGCACTGGGATTCCGAAAAGTAAATGTAGCTAAGTTTCATCACTTCAAAATAAAAATAGCTTCACTATATTCACTTTATTTTCCTTCCATTCCCCAGATACAGATCATTCACAATAAAAAATTAAAAAATTAACAATCACTTCTGCATCAAGGAAAAGAAACACTAATTGCTAATGACTCAAGTTAAATGTTTTCATTTTGAATAAACATAATAATCAAAGACTGCAAAAGAATCCATATAGTTAGAACATTCACATATGCCTCTGGCCAAAAAAATAATGATAATAAACTGACAAGACGTACGAATCAATTGTATTAATGAAGAACAAATGCAACGATATATTCAAGCACAATAATCCCAAGTAAGGCATGAAAGAAATTATAAAAATTTATATGAAATGATATCTTGTGATTTTTTTATAAGCAAAACATTGTTACAGCACCGTATCAAGCTTTATTTTATGCCTACTTTTTTTTTTAAATCCTAATGATAGAATATCAATTTAGGGCAATGAGTTTTATTTCTGCTTTTGTAAATACATCATTACAATGCACATGCATTACAAACCTCTATAATTTTCAAAGTAATAGAATATAATTGCGAACATGTCACACTAGAGATTGTTGGGATATAAACATATATACATATAATAATTGAAAACATGCCACACTGGAGTATGTTTTAATATGTGTCTATTAAGCTTCAGCTTTCAAAATGGATAAATAAAACTGTGCATACTTAAAAGTGATACCAAAATTGGTACTACAAAGTTCAGAGTTTCTAAAAGGATATGTAAGCATGGGGTACTTCATATTAGGTAAATAAAAGAAAGTGGAAAGCATTTTCATTTCTATTTTTATTCTTCAAAACAATTAAAGATATGTAATGGCTACTACTAAAGCCAAATACAAATTTAAGCAATTTCTCCATCTTCCTTCTCTGGTATTCACAAACAAAATAATTTGCTACAAGTTATTAAACACATGAAAATATTTTAATATGTTTCTATATAGTCTCATATAAAATAAATACTAAACATCCTCCTTAAGAAAATCTTGGGGTTTGTCTCATTTGAAGGGAGATGAAGGTATTTATTGGAATAAGCAATTATCTAATCAGTGGATCATATGAGGATACTTCTGAACTCTTCAGAAAATCACAGAAGCCAGACACACTCAGTATACTGACCTTTACAGAAACAATGTGTCTTAGCTTCTAAAGGCTATATTCTCATGTCAAAACATTTTCTCTTAAACATTCATAAAATCTAAACATATTCAAATGTTTGCAAAGAAGAAAAATTTATGTTCAACAATTTAATTTACTCAGCATTGGAACTTAACAAATAATGGAAATCAGTGAAAACACTGGTTAAAATTATAATTTATACAGTATGCAATAAAAATATACATATATCAATAATGTAAAATATTATAAATATTCTTTATTAGTAATGTTTTAGACCTACTAAAACAAATTTAAGCATAGACATAAATATGTAGCAGTATTTATCAAATTTCCATCCACTCACATGTCAGATACAGCCATAAATTCTTGATAAAAATAAAGACTTAATGAACTGATGTTAAAAAAAGCATGTGGTACAATTAAGATAATAAATATCCTATATCCTACTAAAGTTTCAGTTATTGTTATTGTTCAGTTATTGTTCAGTTAAAGTTTCAGTTATTGATTGAGCAGAGTTATTGTACACACAGTCAAATTTTTTCTGCATAATTCTGGAAACAAATAACTTTCTAAATCAAAGTCTGCTGTCAGTACATAACTGATCACCAACTAAGCATTTCAAATCGAGTTTTCAAGAAATAGTTTGTCAGTCTTCTTTTTCTTTTCCTTTTTTCTTTTTAAGTTGTGTGCCACTCCTGTGGCTTGTACTCAGGGCCTATCTGCTGTCCCTGCTCTCTACCACTTAATGCACAATTCTACTTTCACCTCTTTTTCTAGTGAGGGTGTGCTTAACTGGCATAATAGTCTCATGGAGTTTTCTGACCAAGCTGGTTTCAAACTGCAATCTATAGATCTCATCCTTCTAAGTAGGTAAGATTATACATGTTAGCCACCAATATCCAGCCTGTCTATCTTTTAAAAGACTGCTCATTGTTTACAAACACCATTTCTTACTATATTGTATTAATATTACTTAATTTGACAGTTAATTCGCTCTTTTATTTTTATTTGTGTGTCAGTACTAGGGCTTGAAATGAGGCCCTTTTGCTCTCACTTGGCTCCTTCACTCAAGAATGGCCCTGTACTCCTTCTAGATATGGAGCTAATGATGTAGTCAGTGATATGTAAGATCCATTGGTTCTACTCTAAAACTGGAGGGGCTTAAATATGATGTTTCCCACCTTGCTGAGGAAAACTGAGGGATAAGAAGTAGAAATGTTAAAGTAATGTGATACTTAAAAGAAAATGAACGGTATAATTGGAAGTAACAGTGAAGAATTTAAATGGTAAAAAGTATATCTTTTGAACACAGTGGCCAATGGGAAAGTGTTAGCACAGATACACTGATGCAAAATCTTAACTGTTACTATAACCAAATGGATAACATACCATAAGATCCCTGAGCACAGCAGATATTAATACATATACACAAAAGTGCAAAGGTAAACAAACATTAATGACTACAATGGCATAACTGTTTTGAAAAAGGACTGAAATAAATTAAAATGAGAATATGTTCTTGCTAGTCACTCAGCAGTGTGAGTCTGAATGTTCAATTAGGAACAGACAGGGAAAGCAAAGACAAAAGAGTAACAGCCACAACTAAGGCAAAACACATGGTGTATTAGCACATAAGTAATAGAGAGGAAGGATTCCCTGCAGCCTGCAAGCAGCAAAATCATCACAGTTGGCACAAGGGATAAAAATGAGAAGGCAACTCAAAATCAAATTAGAATCAAGACCTTAAGATTCTATGTAGCTATCTAAGGCCACAGACTTTTCAGGATAGAATATTGATTGAAAAAAGAAGAATATGTTACATATGCTAAAATGGACAGTGGCACTTACATTTCACTGTGTTAACTGCACACAGAATAACTACCATAATCACATAAACTGTTTCTTTGATTCATGGGAACCAATTCCCTGGTTGTTAAAGTGATGAATTCAAAAATTAGTGAAGATGGCATTCACAGGAATATCTGAAACCAGGATGACTCAATTTTACATACTTCGTTATATACCTTGTTTAACTGCACCAAATCATTCAACTTATAAAGAAGGATATCATTTAAGAGTATCCAATTGTAGCCAGGTGCTTGGGAGGGAGGGGGGTGGGGGGGGGAGCTGTAATCCTAGACAGGAAGCTGAGGTCTGAGGATCACTATTCCAAACCAACTTGGGCAGGAAGGTCTGGAAGACTCTTTTCTCCAATTAACCACCAAAAAGCTGCAAGTGGAACTATAGGTCAAGTGGTAGAGTAGTGCTAGCCTTAAACAAAAAAGTTCAGGGACAATGCCCTGGTGGTGAGTTCAAGGATCAAAAAAAAAAAAAGGAGAAGATAATCCAATTATAAGAAACAGATACATAATACACATTGGCTATTTACCAGGAAACTTCCTTTCCTATTTTAATATTTCTAATAATCTAAGCCCCTTATACATGGACATTTTGTTCTGTTTTCATTTACCCTTTATTTTCCTTTCCTTATTTTTAGTATATAAACAGCTTAAATGAAAAGAATAGTAATATTTAGTCACTTTTAATAATTAATGGTTTTAACAAAAGTGACTCTTCAGTTAATGTATTTAATAAATAAAACATAGAGATACATTAGTTTTATTTAGAGAAGAGGGATGCTCATTTACCTCAGATCCGGACTATAAAAGTATTCCAAAAGTACTTAACACTACAATAATTATAACAAACATCAAATTCAATTTAAGTTTGAAAATAAAACTATTTCTCATTAGAAAATTTTCCAAATCACTGCAATGGGCAAACTCTACTTAAGCAATTTGTCTAGACCATACTAATCAACATTCTATGCATACCTATACAGAATATAAATACAATAATTCTAAGTTATCAAAGTAGAAGACAAAATATTTTAAAATAAAATAGAAACTGCAAAAAAGGACTAGATTTTTATGTTCCCCAATATTCACAATGCAAAGAAAAAAAGTTCTCAAACAACATAACTTTGGGGCACATCATTAGCTGAATTCTGAATTGTCTCTATTAATCATCACTATTATTGCACCTTACTGCAATATTTTTTTAAAAATTACAAAACGACAGGTATCAGAAGCTCATGCTTTTAATGCTAGTTAATCAAGAAGCTGAAATCAAGGACAGTAGTTTCATTAGCCTGGGTAAAAATAGTCCAGGACAATTTTGTCTCCAATTAATCATGGAAAAGTCAAAAGTGGAGATTTGAGTCAAGTGCTATAGTGGTAACCCAAAAGTCCAAGGACAGTACCTAGGCACTGAGTTCAAGTCCCAGCTCCAGGAAGACAAAGAGGACAAGGAAAGAAGGGGGAAGGAGAGGAAGGGGAGGAGGAGGAGGGATGGGAAGGGGGGGAGGGAGACAAAGAGGAGGGAGGGGGGTGAAGAAAGAAAAGAATATGAAATGTCTAAAGTTTTACAAAGGAAAATAGCCATAAGGCCCATGTATATACTCTGATTCACAAGAGTTGCTTCTCTACAAAGAGAAAATTATTAGTTCATCAGTATAACGTGCTGACATTACACTTACTGGTAATATTGTCTTGAGGCCAGAACGAAGGAATTCATTCCTTAAATGTATTCGAAAATCAAGGTCATATGGAGAAGTAACAAGGGCATTTATCAACTGCATGCATGCCACCTGCAATAAGAAAGTACATTTTTTAAATATTTAATTAAATAGTTATAGTATTTAGTTAATGGATTCAGATAACACATTCAAACTGAAGATGTGATGATCAAGTATGTTATGCTTTGCTGAACAATATGGAGGTACTATACTCCCCTCTGAGAAACCCAGAGTTCCAAATGTGAGCATAACCATTTGAAAAAAATCAAGAAATGTGACTGTCAAATCCAACTTTCCCTCAAATCAATGTGTTTACAAATATTTTTTTTCAAATGAACTCAGATAAGGTATAAGAATAACCTAATATTAAACTGGGAACAACAAGAACTCCATCCTCAGAATGGAGTTAAATGAAATGCACAAAACATTAAAATATTTAAATAAAATAATTCACATAATTGATTTGAAAAAAATTAACTGAATTATATTACGGTAACCTGAATGTGTTCTGACACTAATACTAATGTATATTGTGTAATAATGTACACAAAGAATTTGATTTTCTGGCCCTTTGATTTTGAAGTTCCCTATTATAAAAAGGGTCTCATTTTCTGAAATTGTAAGCCAGAAGAGTATCAATAGAATAGTAATTTCCTAGTGTTCCATACATTACTTCTGACTAGTATTTTTGGAAAATTATCCTCAATCTAAGGTGACTGGCTAACAGTCAATTTGAAAATCTTCAAGCTTAAATTGATCATTATATTAAAAGTATACAATGACTACTAGAGTGTTTGAAGACCTGACTGAAAGGAGACTCCTAGAAAATGCCAAATGTAGAAAAGATGTTAAATATTAATAGAAAGTATAAAAAACAAATAGTATGGAAGAAACATTAATGAAAGAAAAATGATTCAGATATAACTTGACTAGAATTCTAAGATCTAGTACTGTTTTTCAAGATATAAAAATATTAAAAATTACATCGGTTTTCTAACAGTATATTATACATGTAAGCTGTTTAGGAAAGATTTGCCCACCAAGCTGATATCCAGATTGAAAAATCAAATATTACCCGTTTTAAAGGGAAAATTTATGTAAGATAATGTCATATATAGCAAATATTTAGTCATGTATCAGTTTTATCTTGATATCTGAACATTCCTAGAAATTAGACTACATTGTTCAAACATAATTTTTTTTTTTTTTTTTTTTTTTTTTTGGCCAGTCCTGGGCCTTGGACTCCGGGCCTGAGCACTGTCCCTGGCTTCTTCCCACTCAAGGCTAGCACTCCGCCACTTGAGCCACAGCGCCACTTCTGGCCGTTTTCTGTATATGTGGTGCTGGGGAATCGAACCTAGGGCCTCGTGTATCCGAGGCAGGCACTCTTGCCACTAGGCTATATCCCCAGCCCTCAAACATAATTTTGACACCTATTAATGTTATAAACAACACTGGCAAAATATTCGTGATTCTATATAAATATATAGCAAAACTAAGGCTTGAGACATAGTTCAAGTGGTAGAGCAACTACCTAGCCAACACAAGGCTCTGAATTCAAACCCCAGTACTACCACAAATTCAAAATATGGCTAGGAATGTGGCTTAGTATTAGAGTGCTTGCCTAGCATGCATGAAGCCCTGGATTTGATTCCTTGGTAACGCGTAAACAAAAATAAATAAAATAAAAATAAAATGCATACATCTCAACAGTTTCAATGGGATGAAATAGTAATATGCTGTGTACAGTGCTATAATGCTGCATTTGCTTGAAAGTTATAAATATATGACCAAATAAGCCAAAGTATGAGCCCAATCCAAAATAAAGAAGTTGTTATCTGCCAGCATTCTTTTTGCATTAAGACACAACTTAATGTTCTAACTGTATCTTTAAGCAAATAAAAGTACTTCAGTTAAGATACAATAAAAATAGTACAGGTTAGGGACTGGGGTCATGACTCCTACCTTGAGCGTGTTCAAACAACAGTACTGCCAAGATAAGTGAAAAATGTTTTAAAACATATGTTGTGTAATATAGGTGCCTCACACCTGTAATCCTTGCTACTCAAGAGGGTGAGAGCTGCAGTTTGTGACTGAACCAGGCAGAAAAGCCTACTAGAGTCTATCTGTAAATTAGTCAGCAAAAGGCAGGGTTCAAGTGATAGATTCACACTGTAGTACAACCAAAAGAAATCAGGAAAAAATATTATTTTAAAAATATATGACTGTACTGTAAATGCTAAAAATTTCTAGCACATTCCAGATGACTTATACATTTACACAGCCAAACTTTTTTTTAACACAATGAAAGGTAATAAAATTTATCTGGTGAATCATGTTTGCTAAACTAAGACTAACTTGGAAAGAACAGAGAAATTACAAAAGCAATCAAAATAATTTAACAATGTGGTCTAGTACATAGTTATCAAGATATATAATGGAATACAAACAAAAACATCAAAAGTGGGAAGTGGCCCTTGGGTTGAGTTAAATCCTACATCACATACATCTCGAGAAGTAGCATATGAAAAACATAGAACTCCCCTATGACCCAGCAGCCCCACTGTTGGGTATCTATCCAAAAGCCCACAAACAAAATCACAGTAATGCCATCATCACAACAATGTTCATCGCAGCACAATTTGTCATAGCGAGAATCTGGAACCAACCCAGATGCCCCTCCATAGATGAATGGATCAGGAAAATGTGGTACATATACACAATGGAATTTTATGCCTCTATCAGAAAGAATGACATTGTTCCATTTGTAAGGAAATGGAAGGACTTGGAAAAAGTTATACTAAGTGAAGTGAGCCAGACCCAAAGAAACATGGACTCTATGGTCTCCCTTATTGGGAATAATTAGTACAGGTTTAGGCAAGCCATAGCAGAGCATCACAAGGCCCAATAGCTATACCCTTATGAACACATAAGATGATGCTAAGTGAAATGAACTCCATGTTATGGAAACAATTGTTATATCATAGTTGTAACTACTTTCAACGTCCTATGTGTATGTGTAGTTTCTATTATTGATGATGTTCTTGTATCACCTTCCTATGGTTGTACCTACACTATCTCTGTAATCTTATCTGAGTATATTGGAAACCGTGTTTACTGGTATTGGAAGTAGGAAATTCAAAGGGAATACCAAATTTGAGAGACACAGGGTAAAAAAGGAGAAATAACTACAAAAGCAATACTTGCAAAACTATTTGGTGTAAGTGAACTGAACACCTGGGGGGGGGAGGGAAAGGGGGGGAGGGAGGGGGGAATGAGGGACAAGGTAACAAACAGTACTAGAAATGTATCCAATGCCTAACGTATGAAACTGTAACCTCTCTGTACATCAGTTTGATAATAAAAATTTGAAAAAAAAATAAAAGAAATATACTCATAAAAAAAACAAAAAAATAAAATATATTTATGCTTTTATCTAAAAAGAAAAAGAAAAAGAAAAACATACCATCATCTTAAATAAATACTCTACCACTAGTACTCTACCACTAGGCCATATTCCCAGCCCCCAAATGCAGTTTAATTATAAATAAACATTTAAGCTTTTACTTTCTGCCACACTACTCCTGTATCAGCATGCATATACATGTGTGCACATATACACAAATGATAGTGTTGTACTGTTCAAAACAGAAGCCTTGGGCTGGGGATACGGCCTAGTGGCAAGAGTGCTCGCCTCGCATACATGAAGCCCTGGGTTCGATTCCCCAGCACCACATATACAGAAAATGGCCAGAAGTGTTGCTGTGACTCAAGTGGCAGAGTGCTAGCCTTGAGCAAAAGGAAGCCAGGGACAGTGCTCAGCTCCTGAGTCCAAGGCCCAGGACTGGCAATAAATAAATAGATAGATAGATAGATAGATAGATAGATAGATAGATAGATAGATAGATAGATAGATAGATAGATAACTCAATAAATAAATATTTAAAAAAAACAGAAGCCTTTGATCTCAGTTTAAATGCAGTTTATTTGTGTATTTTTTGCCTGTCCTGGGGCTTGAACTCAGGAGCTGAGCACTGTCCCTCGCTTCTTTTTTGCTCAAGGCTAGCACTCTACCGCTTTTTCTGTTTATGTGGTACTGAGGAATCGAACCCAGGGCTTCATGTATGTGATGTAAGTCCTCTACCACTAGGTCATATTCCCAGGCCCTAAATGCAGTTTAGTTATAATGAAAACCAAGAGCAGAGAGGTAACTCCGTTACAAAGTACTTTTCTATCAAGTGCTAGGTCCTGGGTTCAATTCTTGGTACCAAAAAAGAAAACACAAAATAATACTTAAGATCAAAATTTACTAGCTTCATTTCATTGGCTTCATGTGGCTCAAGTTCTTGTGGTGAGAAACTGCATTGAGGCTAGAAGCCACCATTTTGTATACCATGGATATAGAACACTGCAGAAAGTTTGATTGAACAGCACCATATTAGAGATGTTAAAGAAAAATAAGACTTCTGGCCTAAGCATTAACACCTAAGCATCAAAAAAATATAAAAGTGACTCCTGAATAATAAAAGTTTTTCAACTGATATGTTCAACTTCCAAGTATATAAATCTTAAAGCACATGAATATACCCTATTGTCTTCTTGCAATGCAAAATCAACCTGCTTTACCAAAAAAAGTCCAACTTCAGAGATAGAGAGTAAAAAAAAATTAAGGCATTTTAAAGCCGGCAAGAACATAAAATACTCTAGTCCCATATATTCACTTAAAGGTAAAGAAACAAAATATACAGAGATTAGGTTATATCCCCAAGGTCACACAGTTAGTAAGCCACAGAGAACTTAAGACTTGAACCCAGGTTTCATAATCTATAGGCTTAGATTCCTTCTAGCACACTAAATGTTCAAATCTAGCCTTGCAGAGTATTTCTGTTTACACCAGAAAGACAGTGCCTTTATGTTGAGAATAAAAGAGCCCCTTGCCCAGATTTCCTCTGTTGCTTAGTTGCTTCATAATGGCTTTAGGATTCAACATAATGTACCATGTACATCTCAGTTTTTCATACAAATTTTATAAAAAATGTGAATGGTGTCCATTAATTATAAGTGACAGAACCACAATTCTGATATTTAGTGAATAATGAGAATTAGTTTCTGTATTTCTATTTTTTTCAATTATCATTCTCTCTTAAGGAAATATCAGCATCATATATTTTATTTATATGAATTGATTCACTATTATATGCTATAATTTATATGAGCTACTGAGTGAATACATACAATACTATGCATTGATAGAAAAAAGGGAAATGTTTAGACCTGAATAACTTCACAAAATTACAGGAGAAATGCCCAACCTTTTTTATTTATTTTAACTGAAAAGCTTCAGAAACTACAGCCATGTATCTATCTGTTCAATCACAACTCATAAGGCTATGGAGTATAATAATTGCCAACTCTCGAGCATTCTCAGACAGATTATCCATATTGCCACTAGCTGTGACAAATTGTGCTTTTAAAATTTTATTGACACTGTCACACATTTGACCTTATTAGGTACTCTATTGACATTAACAAGGTCTTTCTTTATCCTAGCCCAGCAAGAGTTAGGAAAAAAAGATGGTTTAAGTCAAAGTAAGTACTTACCAACAAAAATACAAATATGCAATGTGATCTAATTATGTCTTGAAGTGCAAAAGTATTTCAGGCAAAAGGAAATTGTCTACAAAGGAATGAAGGAAGGTAGAGGGAGGAAACAACACTAAATGTTCAGGACACATAGAGCATGTTTGAATCAAAAGGTAAATATAGAAGAGTTGTGCAATATGATGCTAAAAATCAAAACAAACAGAAAACAGCTAGATAATGAGTTTGTATCAGGGGCTAGGGTAGGTTAGGCCTACACTTTAATCCTCGAGGCTATAAAAAGGCTTTGAAGGTTTTTAAGCAGTGATCTGACAAGAACTGTCTTTCAGAAAAATCACTGTGGAAGACGATTTAAAGTTGCTCAGAATGAAGGGAAGTATGAGGGATTGATATAATAGGGAGCAGTGATAATAACTTTTTTTAAATGGCATTGGGGAGTGGAGTGGAGAAGGAGGATATGATGCCAAGGAAAAAAAGTACAACATGAAGGAAGTCAAGATGACAGAATTGAGTGACTGCTGGAATAGAGATGGAAGAAAAGGTAGATTTGAAAATGACTAGTAAATGTTCGACATATACTAATGGGTATACAATGCTAAGACTAACCAGTATTGGAAATAGAAGAGAAAGGGAGGCCAAAGTTGGAGAAGAATGAAGAACAGGAATTAACTAGAGAAGTACAGTGAAGGGCACTACAGACCTTGAAAGTGGGTGAACATGAGGGTACTAGAAATCAGGTGGAAGTTAAAAGGGAGAAAGTCATCAAATATGAGCCCTAGCAGAAGTTGGAAAGATGGATGAAGCAGAATCAACATAATGAAAAACAACATCTTAGAAAACAATTTGAAAGCTCATAAAGTCATGTTAATATATTTTCTACATTGTTCCTGCAATCTTTAAGTACCTGTACCTTTCTGACCAGTTTCAGCCTATGAATTCAGGAGTTGTTTTAATAAGATTGCACTGAACATTAAGTATGCTTTGTTCCCCATAGCCAGTTATCAGTGTTGAATGGACCCAAACTTTTCTTTTCCAGCTATCCTGAAATATGTTTCAGCCAAATGTTGGTATTATCTTGCTCTCTTTCCTTTTGTGAAGCTACTGGGGAAATACCATGGCCTCTTTTTACATAGTGGAATCCCTACTTATCTGCCATCTTAACAATGCTTATCTATCCAAAATAGAAAAAACAATTCTGGAAAATTCTTATTCTTTACTGTTTAGTTCAAGTGTCATTTAATCAAGAAAGTTACTGTAACAAGTGCATGATATTCTGAAATTTGCCTTCCTTTGTGTTTTCATTAACCTTAAAAGAAAGAGATATGGGTAAACATTGATATTTTGGGCAAATGTTCTACATAATAAACAATTGAGTATATTTATTAAATTATAACATATTCAAGAAACACTATGCTATGTTTTGGTATAATGTACTGTACATTTGGAAGGGAGACATGCTTTAAAGACAGAATATTAAGATGGGAGCCACAGGGGAAAAGGTCATATGCCATATGTCATGTTTAATAAGGGAGCACTGGATTATAAACATAGATCTTGCCTGTAATTATACCCACTCAAGAAGCTGAGAGGACCACAGTTCAAACCCAGCCTTGGCAGGAAAGCCTGTAAGATTCTTATCTCCAATTAAACACAAAAAGCTGAAAGTGGAGCTGAGGCTCCAGTGGTAAAGCACCAGCCTTAAGGACAAAAGCTCAAAAGATAGCACTGAGGCCTAGAGTTCAAACTCCAGAGGTGGCAAAATAAACAAACAAACGACATAAATTTTGGTTAGAATCAAGGCACTTGTCGGTAGGGGAAGTACATAATAGGATAATTATTAGCAAATGGTTTAAAATAACATTGGTGAGACAAAAGGCAGTAGGATATAGAAAGTGGGTTATATTAACATACATATGGATATATAAATAATATTTATAAAACTTGATAACAGGTTGAATGTAGGAGAGAAAGAGACTTTTGTTCAAGAAAATCAGTGGTTCGGGTTGGAAAGGTGGCTCAGATGGAAGCAATTCAAGAAACTGTCTCAGGGATAAAAAGAAAAAGAAAATCCAGTAAAAGATGAGACCACTATAATCTACAATGATGAACACAAGAACAATAGTTCCTTGAAGGAACTCAGGAGAAATAGAAATAACATAGTTTAACTGAGGAGCAAGTAGCATGTGTTCCAGAACCAGATTCTGAACTTTGCCTCCTTCTCAAAATATGACCCTACAAATATTTAATTTTTATGAGTTCATAAAAAGTTGCTCATACCTAAAAAGAAGCTAATACTGCCACATGTGTTATGAAAACCATTTTTAGTTTGGTGCTAATGGCTCAAAACTCTAATCCTAGCTACTCAGGAGGCTGAGAATTCTAGTTCAAAGCCAGCCCAAGCAGGAACGTCCATTAGACACTTACCTGCAATAAACTACTCAGAAGAAGCAGAAAGTGGCACTGTGGCTCAAACAGTAGAATGCTAGCCTTGAGCAAAAGGAGCTAAGGGAGAGTGCCCAAGCCCTGACTTCAAAACCCAGGATCAGTAGCAAAAAAAAATTGTTTTTACCACTTATTTTTGTGATTCCAAGAAGACATGTAATTATTTGAACACAACAAGAACTACAGGCTAAAATTCTATGTCTTTACTCTTAATAGAAGGGACATGAATATTAAAGCTAGAGAAGCAATGGAGAATATATAGGGGAGACAAGATAAACATGCATATATATATACATATATATATAACATACATGTATGGGTATGTGGGTAAATTGATAGGAAATAATAAGAGGTGGACAAGAGAAAATAGGGACAGAAATATCTCAGAAGATAAAAAACAGAAAAGGAGAGATTCATTAAGGAAACAAAGAAAGAACAGAAGGAGTCAAAGAGTTAGAGAGCATACTATCTGGAAAGGCAAGGGAAGTACAACTTTCCGAGAGACTGGTTAGTGGTCCGGGGTGACAAGTGATTAAGATTTGAAAGAAGTCACTGGATGTTGACATTAGAGAATCATTGTAAACTGAACGCTGAGGTGGGAAGGGTAATTTGGAAAAAGAAAACATGATTAAAGATTTTTTTTTGCCACTTGGGAGTACAAAATGAAAAGGGATGAGAGGCTGGCGAGAAGGGTGAAAAGAAGGCAGTGAGTATGTGAGATGGAAAATGCTCATGATCTGACAAGAAGTCAATGAAGACAGCATATAAACACATATAATTTATCTTCATTTTTTAAAAGGCAGAAAATAATGAAAATCCTATCCTATGGACCAAATTTCCCATCACAGAAGAGCTAGGAAAAAAACTCTAGGGAAAAAAATTCCTGGAAGAAGTTAATAACCTATTTTCAAATCAAATAGGGGAGGCATATAGTTGTTATTTAAAAAGATAATTAGTCCTGTATTTTAACAGAATTACTTCCTGAGACTGTAATAACATTTTGAGAAGGCTCAGGATATTACCAAAATAGAAAAGTAATTTTGTTAAAATACAGCACTAATTATAATTTTTAAACAACAGATTTAAACTTTTGTTTTTCATTTCTGTATTGTGAATATATTTTTCAACTTTTATAGAATTATTTTTTCATTGACATTAAATACTCCTAATAAACAAGCCCACTTCACAATTCTTGTGAGAGCACTAAGCTCTGTATATAACAAATTACTAATATTTGTAGCCAATTAAAGTAAGGAATTTCAAATTATAGTTTGCATATGTTTGCACCTACAATCAGTATTCAACAATTTCCTAATACTCAGCAAGATGTCTTTAATTCTTCCATATGTTATTTGTTAAACAGTTGCAATTGCCTCATTTCAATGTGTACAACTTCCTGATGTCTAGCAAATGTCAGATCACGCCCATGTCCTTGTTTGGTGCTAAATGACTCTATGGTAGAGGTATCACAGTTGGCATCAGACTATTTCCTTAAACAGCTGTGTGTTTGTAAGTAAAGTTATGTCATCTTCCAGAAACTCAATTCCTTGATCAGTAAACTGCAGATGATAATATGGAACTCAGAGAATTATTGTTAAAACTTTATTTTTGTAATGAATAGTGGGAAGCATAGGAAGAGGTGACATTGTCCACAAAAAGAAATGTCCTCATTACCTGACTTATGAAATGGAAAACTTTGTGTACAATACCATACAAAAATTATATCAAAGAACATTTAAATGGTAACCTTTCTGTATAACACCTTAACAACAATAAAATTATATTAAAAAACATCCCTTAGGAACTGGGAATATGGCTTAGTGGTAGAGTGCTTGCCTTCCATGAATGAAGCCCTGGGTTTGATTCCTCAGCATCATGTAAACAGAAAAGGCCAGAAATGATGCTGTGGCTCGAGGTAGAGTGCTAGCCTTGAGCAAAAAGAAACCAGGGACAGTGCTCAGGCCCTGAGTCCAAGCCCCAGGACTGGCAAAAAACAAAACAAAACAAAACAATCTTAAATATGTAATTATTCAAGGATCAAGTGAAGCAAATTGAGCATGGAATAGGTGTGTGTGTGTGTGCATGTGTGTGTATGTATGTATGTATGTATGTATGTATGTACAGTTTTTTCTCTACTACAAATGATGCAAGTACCAACTAATACATATGTCTCAAAGTCAAGGACATTTAGATAGGTAAGTCCAATCATAAGAATAAGAACAAAATTTCAAAAAATCACCTAAAAAAGTTTTCAACCATGCACTACAGGTACAAAATTATATTAAGATTGAATTATATGACAATAAAAATGTATTATAGAAAGGAAAACAGTAGGAAGCTATTTCAATTTTTAAAAACAAAACATATTGGATATAAAAAGGACAGTGTAAAAGTATATCAAAATGTTCCTCATAATTGAAATGGAAGAATTAATGATATAGAAAAATCACAATTTAGTTGAAGAAGTATCACAGTTTTATTACACTTGAGATTCTCTATAGATAAGCCACTATATCCATCTGATACATTTCAAACTCTGGGGAGTAAACATATAGATGCTTTTTAATACAGTAAAAAAATTCAATTGTGTTTTGTTCACATCAGATAAAAATTTAATAAAGAATCAGTACTATATAGTTTCATAAAATTAAATGTGGAAATATATTCTCTTTGTTAAATAGCAAAACAAGAGCTTAAAATACATCACAGAAATCATTTTTCATGGTGCATTAAATGGCATAGACAGTAAAAGAAAAAATTTACTATCCGAGACCAAACTGGAATACAATTTTAGCATTTAAAACTATGTTATCTTTACACAAGCAATTAATCACCCTCAGTCTATAAAATAGAAACAAAATTGAGCCAAAATTATATCTATAAAACATTTTAAGAAAACAAATGATATATGCAAATTAAAACATTTCATGTAAGCCCTCATATCATAAATATGGGCAATAGATATGAGTATTTACTGAACAATAACAAAGTTATTTGTGTCATTACCAGAATCCACCTAAGAAAATATAACTGATTTTACTATTTTCTAAACAAAGCATTTTGGTTGTGTCTACAAAGGGCTAGTACATGGACTCTGACACAGAGACTAAAATTCAATCCCCTTAACACTGGTGAGTCACACCTTCAATTGTTGTCTGAATGGCACAAAGAGAGATATGTTTAGGGTTTTTTTTTAAATTTCTATCATAACCCTAACGTTTCCATAACACTTTCAACAACATGATATTGATTGAACTATGTGCTCTTCAGCCAAGAGTATTACTGAGACTTCAATTTCCACAGTTTATGATATGAATCAATAAATTATGATATCAATGATCATCATAGGTGCCATATTTATAATTCACAGGTAGTTTTCCTAATTTCAAACAAATTGCTATTTTCACAAACAAAATGTGCAGCAACACAGATTTTATTTTTACATTGCATTCTATTTATTTAAATACCAGCTAAAATGCAGTTGATGTCATAGAAAATGAGTAGTCTAAACAAAACTGGAAGCAATTAAAAACAAGAGGAACTCACCTGTAACTGCAAGGCCTCATGACTTTGTAATCCTTCCACAATTAGTGAAAATCGTTCCCTGTTATTTCTTTCTGCTGCAGCAGTAATGGCCCCTAAAAGTTTGTCTAGTCTGTAGAGCGAGAGAGAACACACATTACAAAGAATTCTTACACATTGTGCACAGAAATTATTGCATGTACTCTTACCTATTTGATTCCAAGTGGGTAAAGCTTATATAGAGCAGAACAATGCTTAGTTATTGTGTACTTTTTACAAGAAAAATTAAATTTGTATGCATTTACACTATATAACACAATATTTTGAAACATACACATTAGGGAAATAGCAAAATCACCCTAAGTAATATATGCATTACCTCACTTACTTGATTTTGATGAATATATTACATTGTTATTAACTTAGGCACAATAATGTACAACTCATTATATTGAACTTATTCCTTCTAACTGAAATACTATAATAATATAAAAATTGTTCTTCCAATGTTACTTCTACAAGTCAAATACTAAATTTTTAAATAAATTTAGAGCATCAAAAAATTTAATTTGGAAAACAGCTTCTGGGATCACCTACACGAATACTCAGGAAGCACAGATCTGAAGATTGTCATTTGGGTTTGACCAGGTAGACAAATCCCAGAAACTCATATCTCTAATAAATCAGAATAAAGGTGGAAATGGCTCAACTGGTAGAACTGGGGCTGGGAATATGGCTTAGTGGTAGAGTGCTTGCCTAGCATGCATGAAGCTCTGGGTTGGATACCTAAGCACCACATAAACAGAAAAGGCTGGAAGTGGCTGGCGCTGTGGCTCAAGTGGTAGAGTGGTAGCCTTGAGCAAAAAGAAGCCAGGGACAGTGCTTAGGCTCTGAGTTCAAGTCCCACAACTGGCAAAAAAGGGGGGGGTTACAGGCCCTTACTTGAAGTGCCAGTTGCCACAAAAAATTTTAATTAAACTGTTTTAGTGTACATAGTAATATTTTATAATAAAATACTGTAAAGAGTGAATATTCTTAAAAAGAACTAAAACAAATCACCTATTTATAATCAAAAAAAGAAAAACCCTAAAAGAGACATCTTTAGCAAAACAAGGCATCAGGATGAGCAGGGTGCTGGTGGCTAATGACTGTAATCCTAGCTATTCAGAGGGCTGAGATCTGAGGACCACAATTTGAAGCCAGCTCAGGCAGGAAACTCCATGAGACTCATCTCCAGAAATCCAGTTGAGCAAAAAAAGCTCAGGAATAAGCCACCACCACTAAAAAAATTTTTTTAAGGCATCAGTACGTAAGAAACCAATTCATCTGAACAAAAGCACTCGTATCTCCATACAATGTTGAGACCAAATTAAATTACCAACAAATGATATCTGAATTTATAATTAAATAATAAAAATTGTACCAAGTTAGTGTACAATTTATGGGTAAAGAACTGAAAATGTTATTGGCTAAAAAACTATTATTCTAAAAAATTATTATTCACACACATACATACACACATATATGGAAACTAATTTTGCAAGTGGTATCTCGTTTGCTATCATTGAAAAAAGAGTTATAGATAATATTCTTTTTAATGTATGTATTTTGATTTCTAAGGATGGTAACTAGCACTAACCTACATACCATTTTATTCTAACAGTTATAAGAATGTCAAACAAATTAGTACATATATCTGCCAAATGCTGCCTGTAATTCTAGCTGCTCAGGAGGCTGAAATCTGAAAATCACAGTTCAAAGCCAACCCAGGCATGAAAGTCCATGAGACTCTTATCTCCAATTAACCTCCAGAAAACAAGTAGTAGACTTGTGGCTAAAAGGAGTAAAGTGCTAACCTTGAACCGAAGAACTCAAAGTCAGCGTCCAAGCCCAGAGTTCAAGCAGCAAGACTTAAAAGAAAACAAAAACCAGAACATGCATCTTTGCTCAGCCCTATTCTGATTCAAATGAAAAGTAGTTGTATTATTACATTGTATTTTCACAAGAAATATTAAGTATTTTGTATCTTTTAGAGTATATACTTTATCTTAATAATACTAACTTCATAAAACTAGACTTATGAAATAATTGTACAAAATGAAGGCAGGTAGTGAATTCAGTGAGTCAAAGGACATGATGTGCAGTATGATGTGTGTGTGTGTGTGTGTGTGTGTTTATAAACTTTTAATTCATCTTTGAAGAATTTCCTTTTAGACTTCTAACCCTACTTTTCACGCTATAAACAAAATGAGTACACACACACACACACACACACACACACACACACCACATACTATAAAATGTCAATCCAATATTTCCTAACATCTTATATTTTTCCATCCAAAAACATAAGACTTAATTTATCAAGTATCATTTTAAGTGTAGTAAGTAAAATGCAGTAACATTTACATGTTGTCTTCTCCAACAATGCAAATAGCAGAAAGTAATTTTACTATTTCAGTCATCGTGTTGGGTTGTTTGGGATCAATTGCTCTTGCCAATAGGAAAAGACTTCTTTCATCTCCCAGAATTCTTTGCAATCCAAACTAAAAAAGAAGCAGAAAATAACTTTTATTCAAAATTAAAATATCTATGAAACCTCTTCAATGTTTGAAGAAAGCAACGTAAGTTCTTTTTTCAAAAGCCAATGCTTCCAAAGTAAAATTCTTCTTAATTATATAAATGCTTATCAAAGGAAATTACTCTTTCTTTATTTGAAATGACTGTATCTTAGAGTTTTGTGCTGTGATCACATACGATCTCCAGTAGCGTGCACTAAGAAGTCCATGAAATTTTCAAGAAAATATTGGAACTAACAAAATTTTTTCAAAAAAGAACATATTGGATGCAAAATGATATGATTCTAAAGTAATTCTGCTTATGTCACTTGCTATCCCTGGAAAAGTCTGGAATGCATGGTTAAATTGTCCAGTATATATGCTTGAAAAATGATGGTAAACACAAAAGTTAAAATGTCAAAAAGCCCTATTTTATATTATAAGCCACTTAAAAATGCACTAAACCTTGGTATGGATTCTCTCCCATACCTTCTTACATTCATTCTCCTATTTTAGGTAGCCACAGACACTTTAATTGCAAACAAGTACTACCTAGGATTTAACAATCACAATTAAGCAAAGGAGACACCATTTTCATGTATACTTTAGGTTAAACTCTACGTGTGTATAGGCACATGCACACAAATCCTAATAGATATATAAAGAAAAAAGCTTAAGTCTAAAACTTTAGGATTTGTTATATTAGGAAGACAGTTTTAATTTCATATTTGTCACACAAAGTCTTTCTCAGATTTCTCATGAACTATGTTTCCTTCATTTTAGTCAAATGGGAAAATCTAACAATATTTCATCAGATCACAGTTGCTATTTTATAGTAAGTAAACTTTACCTGAGTTCTAAACATATGAATGCTTCTAGGATTCAAAATTTAACTTTCAAAAGGACTTGCAGTAGTGCAAAATATACTTAATGCTCTTAAATTTATAAGTTAAATCATTTAAATGAGAGTAAAATATTTAATTCCTTTTTAAATTGTTACTTAATAGTTCTAGTATGTAGGGAAGTACCTACTATAAAACTAAAGATATGGGGCTGGGAATATGGCCTAGTGGCAAGAGTGCTTGCTTCTTATACATGAAGCCCTAGGTTGGGTTCCCCAGCACCACATATATAGAAACAGCCAGAAGTGGCACTGTGGCTCAAGTGTCAGAGTGCTAGCCTTTTAAAAAAAAAAAGCCAGGAACCGTGCTCAGGCCCTCAGTTCAATACACAGGACTGGACAAAAACAAAACAAACAAACAAAAAACCTAAAGATATAAGGAATACATTTGGAAAAGCATCAATCCACACATCAGAGTAAAACTGTCAATTGATATTAAGAAACTATGGATTGTGTTCCATGATCACAGTAGTACAAGTACAGGGGAAAAGAGTTTTCCAAACAAGCAAAATTCTAAAGGACAAAGAAAGTTAAACGATTTAAGATTTTAAGAATTAATTGCAACACAATATTTATTCCAACACAATGTCAATATATTGTTCTATATTTTCTATATTGAATATTTATGCCAATAGTCTCACTTGCATATACTTTAAAAGAATCATTTAAGCACCTATATGTAAGACATAAATATAGTGTAAAATCTAACCTTAGGTTAGGATAATCTATGTCAAAACATTATGTTTTTCAAACTGCCAAACCATCACAAAATAGGAAAGTATTTGATGACATATCAAAGTATATCATGTAGGAATAGGCTTTCTTACAAAAGCTTACTAATAAAACTTTCTGTGGTGACTATTCTGATTGTAAAGCTATGACAGTTGACAAGGGCAGTCAGTAGGAATTTGGAAGAGTCCCATATCTTAATTTACAGACAGGGAGAGTGATCAGCCATAGGTTATTTCCAAAGGCCATTTCAACTTACATGGGGCAATATAGGAACCATATCTCCTAATCTCTAGTGCTTTGTTCCTTTTCCATTATATTATTATAGTTCTCAAATGCAAAAACAAATCTATCATCAACTACCCAGAAACAATGTTCAGTATGTGCTTCTTGTTAGGCATCAGATACTATAACTATGTAGCCATATTAAAGAAAACAGAAATGAAGACATTCTATACTGTAGTGATGGGAGTCTTTCTGTAAGACACTACAATAAATATTGCTAAAAATATGCTCTATGAAGCACAATACAGCCCTCCAACCTGAATCCTTGTCATGATCTTGTATTCTTTGCAAATCATGTGCATAGAACACATACATATTTATGTGTAACTAAAAATTCTTAAGAAAGATTATTTGCAAATTACTTAAATACACAATATTACTGCATCACTTATTAATAGCTGTTGTCCACATGTGGAAAATTTCTGGTTATTGTTATAATTATTTATTTCTAGTAAGTATTTTGGGATTATTAAAATGCCATCTAAATGTAATTATGTAATTAAGTGAATGAATTAGCCTATTGTATTATACCTGTAGCTACACAGAGGGAAAATTTCTAAAGAAAAAGAAAAAAAGATAGTGTGAAATTTATAACATCCTCCATAATGCACATGTATACAAAGCCCCTGCTGTCTTCCACAGATGTCTTTTACAGGCTAACTCACTGACATCATTAGAACATAAACAAGAAATCTTAACCTTACAATACCCCTAGCAAACAAGTAAGGCTTATCCTTCATGTTTTTTTTTATTTTCAGTTGCATAAAAACAAACTGAATGAAAATTGTACCCAACTTATGACATTTAAATTTACTATTATCATAAAAGAAAAAAATTACCTAAATTGGAAAGAATACAAATAGGTCCGTGCACTTGCAAAACTTACCAATGAATATTGTAGGAAGCAAAGTATTTCAAATGGTATTAAAGTGAAAATTATAATGATTTGCATCATAAAGACTCTTGTAAAGTGAATAAACATGTACTACATTTTCTGTTCCAAACTTTCCATATCATCAGGCAAATTTTCCTATTCCATAATAGAGGAAAAATAAATAATACTGGGCTGGGAATATGGCCTAGTGGCAAGAGTGCTTGCCTCATATATATGAAGCCCTGGGTTCGATTCCTCAGCACCACATATAGAAAACGACCAGAAGTGGCGCTGTGGCTCAAGTGGCAGAGTGCTAGCCTTGAGCAAAAAGAAGCCAGGGACAGTGCTTGGGCCCTGAGTTCAAGCCCCAGGACTGGCCTAAATAAATAAATAAATAAATAAATAAATAAATAAATAAATAAATAAATAAATAAATAAATGCATACATACATAAATAAGTAAGTAAGTAAATAAATAAATAAATAAATAAATGTAGTGCTTACCTTATTATTCATAAATGCTTTGAGGCATTGAATAAGTTTATACTGATTCTTTTTGTCGATATTTTCCTGCCTACATAGAGAAAAAATATCATATTTTGTGTTGTTTCAAATTTTCCCCTTTGGTGAAACTTTTAAAATGTTTAATCTTACTGTTTTTTGTCCAGAAGCTTTTCCAGCACATCTAAAAGCAGTCCAAGACCTTCATGGCCAAAGTTGTTAACCCAGCTAGGTAAGAAAGAGAATAGCCAGATAAATTGCTATATTTCAAGCAGTAAATATACAAAATGAAACTTTGGTTTTCAAATCTGATACTACTGTCTTTACATTTTAATCATTTTTCTACTTCTTTTGAGTCAGTCGTTAACTCTCTGAGGGCAACCCTGAGGTATCCCAAAAATCAACTACACCACCAACTCTCAAAACCTTCAAGGTATAAATAATTATTTTGATGCAATAATGATTTTGCACCATGTGTCTTCCAACCAAATGTGAATTCTTTTTCTTTTCTATCTCTAAATAATCTTTATCTCTTAAGGTCTAAATTTATGATTGTTGCCACATACCTTACTCCGTAAAAAATATTTATCATATTTATCTTTCCATCTTACACCTCATTTAGTAGAGTGCCTTATACATCACTACTACTATATTGTGTATAGCCAACACTAAATTGACCCAATGAATTTAAATTTGTAATTCAAATATTATTGTATTTACTATATTTGTGGCTAAAAAAAAATAGGGAGTGTAAGCTGAGCATTAGTGGCTCATGTCTGTAATCGTAACTACTCAGGAGGCTGAGATATGGGGATCAAAGTTCAAAGCCACGCCAGGCAGGAAAGCTCATGACACTTTTATCTCCAATTAACCACCAGAAAACGAGAAGTGGCTCTGTGGTACGAAGTGGTACAACACTAGCATTGAGCAAAAGTGTTCAGGGGCAGTGACCAGGCCCTGAGTTCAAGCTCCAGGAGCCCCACCATAAACCACCCAGAAAGGCAATCTAATACTGCTGGAGATATATATAGAAGACTTCTGTGAAGTAAGAATTAAAATATGTAATTCCTCTCTCTCTCTCTCTCTCTACACATACACACACACACACACACACACACACACACACACCTAAATGTATGTGTATATATTTTTCATTGCTAGGGATAGAACCTGGGGCCTCATACTAGATAAATATTATGCCACTGAGCCATATGTCCACGGTCCCATTCACTCTACACATATTCCAATTATATATTTCTATTCCAAAATCTTTAAACTATCATTTCATAGTTATCTAAGGTAAGCCTAATCATAATAGCAGAGACCTATATTTCTAGGAGACTATCAGAAAGAACAATGGGGGTTCACTAGAGAAAATATATTTTTAAATAGCTGATATTCAAAACCAATCAAATCTACAATATATCTGTAAGCTCATTTTAAAGAAATTTTGCTTTAATTTCCATAATGGAAAGAAGAAAAAAGGCAATATGGCATTGTAATGATAATTGGCAGCAAGCTACTATAGAATTGAGGCATGTAATCACCCAGCACAATGAGCTATTTTCTACAAAAGCACTTGATAATCAGTGGGGTGGTTGTAGAAGGATAAAGGGACATCAACTCTGAGTATAATATATTGGATTAAATCTATGACAGAAAAGAAAGTCAGCATATACTATAAGCACAATACACCCTATCTCAAACTCAACATAGCAGTAATGTTAAACTAATTTATATATACAGTTTCCAATATCTGTCTTAGCGTTTGAGACAAAAATAATCTGTGGTTTCTCCAAATTTAACACTTACAAATTGTGATTAACTTAGAAATTTTAGTCATATTCCAATTTCATCTAGTGCTATGAAATTTATGAGGATTTTTTTCTAAATATAGGGAATTGTTTGAAACAGGAATATAATTTCTATTTGTTCATTTGATATTAGTCACCCACACATGTCAGACAGTTTCCAATTGAGAAGTATATAATACTCTGGTTTCATTCACTGAAAATTGTTCTTGTCCCAAAGAAGGGGAGAGCAGTGGAGGGATATAATCATGAAACCTAAGTGTAAGGCAGAAGGAACTACTTATTACAAACTAAGCAAAGAGAAGTATCGAATGAGAATATTTTAGGCTGGTGGGCAGGTGAGTCCAACTAAGAATCACTATACATTTTAAAATGGAAAAAATAAGAATCCTAAGGAGATGGTTGCTAGAGCAACAAAATAATTATAATATAGCATGTTCCCTTTTCTCTTGTTAGTAACATAGTTGTCTGTGTTTCAGACACCAGTTTGTGGTACTTAACTGTTCATACATTTTTTTCTTTACCTTCCTCCCTTCCTTCCTTCCCTATTTCTCCCTTTATAAATATGTATGTAGGAAATCATACACACACACACACACACATTAAAACATGCACACTCTATAAAATAAAATAATATAAAATATATAATATATAATATATATAATATATAAAATATATAATATATATAATATATAATATAATATAATATAAAATAATATAAAATAAAATAAAATAAAATAATGAGATGGATTTTTTAATTTAGTTTTAGCTGGGCACCAGTAGCTCACACCTATAATCCTAGCTACTTAGAAGGCAAAAAGATCTAAGGATTGCAGTTCAAAGCCAGCCAAGACAGCAAAATCCATGAGACTCACATCTCGAATTAACCACTAAAAAGCCATATGTGGAACTGTGACTCAAGCAGTAGAGTACAAGCCTTGACAAAAAGATTCAAGGCAAGCCCCAGGCCCAAAACTAAGGGGAATAAAAGTAGTTTAAAGCAAAATGTTAGTTGCAATACATAGGTTGGTACAAGAAAAGTGAAAGTCAGTGATTCTCAAAATGTGCTTTCAAGCCACAGTATCCACATGTGGACCTGAATCACTATAGCCTTCATTTCTGCCAAATCCCTGGGATTACATGTCTGAGCAATCATTCTTGCCTAGTATTTGAATTTTATGTTTGTTTTTTGTTGCCAGTCCTGGGGCTTGGACTCAAGGCCTGAACACTGTCCCTGGATTCTTTTTTGCTCAAGGCTAGAACTCTACCTCTTGAGCCACAGCGCCACTTCTGGCTTTTTCTGTTTATGTGGTGCTGAGGAATCGAACCCAGGGCTTTGTGCTTGCTAGGTAAGCACTCTACCTCTAAGCCACATTAGTCTGAACCTATATTACACTTCATCTATTATGGGACAAAAACAATGAGACTTTACAGTGAGACTTTATAATTTAATCATTTGGGACTTACATTACTTTAAGTTGGTATTATCAATACCTTATTTATATTTAATTTTAACCATATTCACGTTCTGGCCAGTTCAGATCATCATATTCATGGAAATTATAAATAATCAGGGGTGAAAACGGGGGGAAGGGAGAGAAGTGATAGTTCATACAAACTCTGGACAATAAAAATTATATTGATAGCAGATGTCTTAAACACAAAGTATTTTTCAACCTTTCACAAATTCTTAGGTCATTATTTTTAAAGTGCCAATTTATACAAATCATCATAATCAAAGGAAAGAAAAGTACATTTAAGGAAAGCATCAGAGGATTCATTTAACTCTGAATCAAAAAGAAAGTAAGATTCTCCCCTCTCTACCACTCAAGAACTAAACAAAATGGAAAGATAAAAATATTTACAAAGGTACATAGTATATGCAATTACTTATTTAGGTTTCAGTTTCCCCAAACCTCAGTCTTCTGTTCATAAATTAGAAATTCAGACTGTATTATTGAATAAATTTCATGTGATCATAACTTGTATATTTGGTAAACAGATGAGTTCTCTATATTATACACAAAGGAGACATAATAGGATATGGTGACTGTATGTCTACTTGTGTTTAGGGTCACCAGATTTATGTCTATCTATCAAAAGAGTTAAAGCTAAAATTAGAAAGTTCTATACTGAGTCCCATAAAGCTGTCGAAGAAATTGGTCTCATGTGAGAGAGTGCAATATTAGTCATCTCATTGCTTTATCACTGTTTGTGAAATGCTAAAGGCTAGTATAGAGGGTTATGTGTTCTGTACAAAGGATTTCATTCCTCTCTAATGGTTTTCTATACCCATGTGTACTCTCATACTACAATCCAAATCATTGGAACATTAAATAAAATGAATGATAGTTCAGTTTCTTGGTGGAATTCAGAAACTTTGTAAAATTTTAACACATGAAACCAATAATTCAGCGTTAAGGGAAGTTTAGAAGATTATTGTTAAGTGGTGTTTTGTTTATTTAATACCAATGTTAGCAATGGCAAGCTTCTCACTGAAATTAAAAACCAATTTCAGTTATATGCACTTAGGGAAAGAAAAAGGACTTAGGGTGATTAAGAACAATGTGTAGCCCAGCAAAACAATATTGTACATTCTGTTCATAGATCAATATCCTCAAATAGTAGCCAAGAAAAACAATATATTCATCATGTTTAAGGAATAATTTTTCCAGCTGAATCAACTTCATAATGGTTTTACTATCAACATAGATTTCAACTAAAAATAAAATGCTGCCAGGTGTCTATGGCTTATACCTATAAATCTCTCCTTTTAGAAGGCTAAAATATGAAGGATGGTATCTCAAGGGCTGCCCCCCAAAAAAGTTTGTAATGCTTTAACTACAGAATAACTACCAAAAGTCAGGCTGGAGATACAACTCAAGTGGTAGAGTACTAGGCTAGAGAGCAAGTAGAGTAACTGCAATGCCTTGCATTCAAAGCCTAGCCTATGCCTATGAATATATATTTATATATATATATATATATATATATATGTATATACATATACATATATATATTCATTCCTAAAAATAACCAAAAAGATATTCATTCCTAAAAATAACCAAAAAGAAAAGAGGGAGGAATTTCTACATGCTAAGAATGACTTGGAGGCTGTTTGGGGGTTTTGGTGTGTTCTTTTTGTTTTTTTCCTGGTCCTGGGACTTGAACTTAGGGCCTGGATGCTACCCTTGAGCCTCTTGGTGCTCAAGGGTAGTACTCTACCATTTGAGCCAGTGCCACTTCCAGCTTTTTCTGAGTAATCCACTGGAGATAAGAGTCACATGGACTTTCCTGCTCACGCTGACTTCGAACTACAATCTTCAAATCTTAGTCCCGAGTAGCTAAGATTATGGGTGTGAGCCACTGGCACGCAACAACTTGGTCTTAATCCAAAAAAGCCTATAAATCCATTCAAGTCTGTGTAAATGAAAACGTAATAGCACTGGGATAGAACAGTGCATGAACTGTGTCCAACCAATTGTAAAGCACCTATTTGATGTGACACTGCAATTTCTAGACATTTGCCTTTGAAACATGACACTTGCTGACCACTTAATTCACTTGATTCATAGAAAAGTTGAATGAGTCAATTTTCTAGCTTTGCCTCTTAGTGGTTTTGACTCCAATGCAATGATAGATTACAATTTCCGAAGAAAACAACAAAAGTGACATTTCATCTTTCTCTGTGGCTACATTTATTCCTTCTTCCAGTCCTACTGGATGGATCCTACTCGGTCTCATTTCTATGTGCACCTCACACAAGTTCCTTAAAGATGAGGAAAGGTATATTCTAGTTAAGTGTGATAAAAACCAATTCCTCTTCCATAGTAACAAGAACTAGTAAACAAATAGTCTCTTTAGGGAAAGAATTTAAGCCAATATTTTGTCTCAAAGGACACAGGTTCCTTATTCATTAAAATCAATTTCTTAAGCTGTCCAAATTATTTTGTAGGTGGTTTAACAAACAGCTTAAGTGTAAATTGGTTTAAATAACAAACAAGTTATGTGTTTAAAAAATATCGTTAGAAAAGCACCAGACATCTTTTCCTACAGTAATGGAAGGAGTAAAAATAGGTTTGCTTTTTTTAAAGTCCAAGAAAAGCTAAGTAGGCTCTTCAATCTCTAGTAAATATGAGAAAGTAAGAGGAAAGAGCTCTACATCTTTAAGAAAAACCCAGTCATGTTTTACATCTTCTTCATATGCTTGAAATTTTGAATATAATCATGTTAGGATACTTACTGAGGCTGCCTTCTTAGTGAAATAACCAGTCAAGTTTATAGTACAATGTTAACTTCCACAAGAAAAATGTATTCATTTATTTTCCTAACCTAAGTAATACAGTTAGAATTCTATCATGCGCTCCACAAGACATTCAATTTCATTTGATTTAGTGGAATTTTATTAAAATGAACTCCCTGAAAAAAAATATATGTATCACCTTCCTAATCATTAAGCCTTGGAAATGAAACAGCTGACACGAAGTTTATCTGTCATGAACCAGGTATGTAAGATGTTCTTTTAATGCAATGAGGAAAGCAGAGACATTAGCACATACCACCTGCGCATATATACTTTTTTCCTAACCCAGTAGGTATGTTCTTCAGTCCCATTCTGGTGGGCAGCAGATAAGTTAAATAAATTGTCTTGCTCTGTAACAGGGGTAAGGAGAATGGAAGAGTAATTGCTGTTTGATGGCAGAACAACACAATGGCAACAGTTCTCACCTACCAGGTGCAGTGTCGAAAATGTATAATTAAAGACTCATTATCCACAGTGATAGCTATGTAGACAAAAATCAAAAAAAATTTAAATGATCACATCTATTTTTAGTATAGAAGAACCGTAATCAAATTTAAAAAGAACTTTTTCCTTAGAATCTCATTTTGGAAACTCCCTGTAGCCCCCAAAAAGAACATGGAAAATTCAAAGGTTTTCTCTTAGAACAAGATGGTTAATTGCTTGGGATTTTTAGCTATTCTTTAAATTTTGCAGCTCTTAGAAAGATATCATAGAGATGATACAATTTACAGTGACAAAAATTGTATATATCAAAACTTTGATGCACATATTTTCTCTCAGAAAAGGAGCTAAATCAACCTAATTGAAATATGTATTACTTAACATCCTTATCACTTTTGGTGTGGTGAAAACCTGTAAAATGTACTTTCCAAGCATTTTATAAGTGTACATTATATTTATATTTCCTATAGTCACACTAATCTTGAGTTTATTCCTAGATCTTAAGTTTATTCCTCCTTTCTAATACAATTTTCTATCTTTTGACAAATTAATGTGATAATGTAGCCCATTTTAATGATGCCAAAACATAAGTGCCTTAATATATCCAAATTTAATAACTTTTAAAAATATAAAACATTAATTTTAAAATCCTTAATAAAAACATATTAAACATGTTGTTAATGTTGGTTTTCAAAGTCAAATTAAGGCAAGCTAGTCATCATTTTGGTTGAGAAAATGTAATAGAAAAAGAAAGGCATAGTCAGGTGCCAGTGCTTCATGCTCGTAATCCTAGATACCGAAGAGGCTTTGATCTGAGGACCAAGGTTTGAAGCCAGCCCTGGCAAGAAAGTCAATAAGACTCATATGTCAAATTATCCATCCAAAAGCTAAAAACAGAGCTATGGCTCAAGTGATAGAGTGCTAGCCTTGAGCAAAAAAGTTATGGAACACACCCAGACCCTGAGTTTAATCCCCAAGAGCAGCAAAAAAAGAAAGAAAATTTAGAATTTGTATAGGAAGAAAAATTTCTCATGTTCTATAGAGAAATTACAGATGACAAAAAATCTGTATTTCCAATAGAGAAGTCTAATTGTTCCCTACAAAAAGAAATACTAAATATATGAAGAAATGGATATGGTAATTACCCAGATCAGATAAATTCATATTACATATATTGATTAAAATATTAAAAGGACATATGAACAAATTATTATATATCAATATGAAATTAGAAAAAACAGGAAACAATAAATGATGAACCCATATAGAACACTATATCCTGCCTTCTTATCCTAAGAGAAAGCTATGAACAATAACTAATGTTATTTCTCATAAGACCAGAGAACACCTTCAGGTCAATGTCCTTTACCACTAACATTTACAGAATTATGCCATTTTAATTGATGCTTAAAATGCTGAGCTCAAAGATACTACAGAACTCCTCAATATCTTCTACATCAAAGCAAAATCTATTAATGTTTAATGTAGTTCTAGTGTTGGATCCACTTCATGCTACTCACTCTCTGACAAATATTCATGCATGAAAATATATGATCATTTGATTTTTCTAGTTTTTTACCATATGCCATTCTTCAGTAGTTTTGATAAACAAAGGTTGAATGCACATATCCAGGAAAGGTTCTCCACAACCCTCTTTTGAAAGACAGTATCAAAGGAGACAGGGTACCTGCAAGGTTCTCCGGAATGGAAACCCTTCTGTCAAGCAGAGAAGAGTTTATTGGTGCGGAGAGACAGAACAGAAGTAAAAATAGAGTATGAGAGAAAAGGAAAGAGAGCAGCGACTCATGCTGAGTAGGATTATATAGGGAAAGGCGGGAGGTATGGCCAGGTGGATTGGCTGTGACCTCAGAGAAGGGGAAATAACTGCCTCCAGGTGTGCCAGTTACCTAGGTAATGTGGGTGTTGTGCCAAGTTGCAAGACCACCCCCAAGAAGACCACCGAGATTCAGACACTCCGAAATGCGAAAGCAAGGCAAGGCTTTATTTAACGAGCTGCCAACTCGGGCCTCGTCCTACCCACCGACACAGCGGAGGTTAGGAGGAAGCCCCGAGCTGTGATTACACAGGGCTTATAAAGGCAAAGAACAAGGTTACAACAATCAGCTGTGCAAGCAAGATTAGAACACAGGTACAAATCTGATTGGCTCAGGGTTCGATTCTAAAATGGGGTTCACGTGGTGGGGCCTGACTTCAAAGTCTGGCACCTCATTTCCCCCTTTTTCTTTTTGGTACCTTGGGAGCCAATCATGGCTCCATTCTGTCCATTTCAATGGCTTGCATGTCTAGGGGATGACATAGAGGTAAGGCATGGGCCAGTAGGGCCCAATGTAGTAACCAAAGGGCTTGTCACAATTTCTTACAAGAATAGTCTCTGTACCTCTGTTTTGCATGTCTCTAGTTTATCCTGCCTCATCTTCCCAAAAACAACTCTGGTCCCTTGATTTTAAAGGGGGGCTGATGGGTGAAGATCATCCATCTTCTGTAATTTCTTCAGGCTGACTCAGGGGCGTTGACCTTACCTAGCCAGGAACCTATAACCTTAGTCTACTTTTCCAAGGGACTGCAGGATTACTGCAAACTGAAAATTAACTTTCAGCTATACAGACTTACCATTAAACTTCTCAACTGTGCTCTAAGGGTCGGGTGGCTATAGCCGTACTCCTGAGCAAGCCCAAAACTACCTAAAATAAGGGGGTCACCTCACTTTGGAGTGAGCTGCCAAAATGACATCAACACTTATCCAGGGTAGTAAGGAAAGAAGGCAAAAAGAAAATTATAACAATATTCAGTCTAACTTTCTTTTCTTGAGGCGAAGGCGAAGCGGCTGAGTTGGGTGCTTGGAGACCTTCCATGTTCCATCACGGTAGTTGTCATCCAGGGCAAAGGGGTCAGCTGGCCTGGCGTGGAAGCAATGAACCCAAGTGGCGATGCCGTCCAGGGTCCCTTCCACCGTGGTTAATCTGTTGATTGGGGGCATTGGCAAGCTGACAGGCCTTTAACAGATCTCAATAAGGACACAACACAATCTCAGGTCTACAAGCTTTCTTTCCTAAACAGATGTATCAGCTTAAAATTCTTACTGCCAGTCAGGGCTTTGAGTAAATGCGGGGGGTGAGATTTTAATCTATCCTCTCATTTGACAAACTTACCCTTACTAACCACTATCACAGATGACTGGCAAATTCCTGCCCAGTAGACAGACATGGGCATTGGAAAGGCATGCTTATGAACTATTCTTCTAGGACTTCCCGGCTTTAACTTTTGAAAGGCCAACAGTAGTGACTCTAGGATCTGACACCATCTCTGCCATCCAAGCAGTGGCTTACTGCCTCTGGATGCTCCATCACTTTTGTCCCAGGAGGAGTGACTTTCCACTGGACTTGGACTCAGGGCCTGAGTGCCGTCCCTCAGCTCTCCAGCTCAAGACTAGCACCGTACCACTTTTGAGCTCCACACCACTCCGTTCCCAGCACTCTGCTGGCTGATTAGAGACAAGTCTCTCACAGGGACCTTTCTTTGCCCGGGCTGGCTTCAAACCGCAGATTCAGATCAATGAGTCTTATAAGGGGCCACTTTACTCCAATTATAAGCAACAAGGTGGTCCACACAGAAGTAGTTTTTAAGCATGCTCTCTTACCTGGAACTTATTAAGGGTCAGTATTAGATCTTGACAAACTTGTAGGAATCACCTGTGCTTCTGTGGGCCTGCTGGAAACTGTTACAAAAAACCTACAAAGAAGCTGGAATGGCAATTAAACATTTTGGTAGCCATAATTCTCCCTTTCTCACTTTGCAATAATTATTTAGGACAATTTTACTTCCAAATTCCTTATCTAGAAATGTATTCTTGATTTCCAAAGCCTTTCTAACACTAACACAACACTTTAGCTTTTATCTGCATCGGAAAAACTGAAGCTCACAGGCATTCTGAAACCAGGTGCCGCCCTTTGCTTACGGGCTGCTTGTTTCAAAAGAGCCTCTTTTTTGTTTTTTCTTCAGTCCTAATTACTGCATGACATGAAGACCTTTGAATTTAAACTTAGTTTTGCATCATACTGTAGTCTTGAACATGTTCACACTCACACATGCACACACACATACATTTTCAAAAGATCTTAAAGCGCGCTGAATAAGCATCGGCCGTACATTTTAAGACAAAAACCTTTAACAAATGATTTTAGCATTCTCCAGCCTCATTTCCCAGGGCTTGATAGTTTTAGTAAAACATTTTTAGTCTTAGTAAAACATTTTAGCGCACCAAACAATTTTCTGCTTAAGAAGGCTGGGTGGGGGTCCCCTAGCGTTCTTTTTTTGCGGACATTCTCACTGATTGACTGATTGTGGGCTGTCACCTGTACATCTTTCCAGTGAGCTAAAGTCAAGTCCAGGGGAGTAGAAGGAACGTTCCCCATCATCCATTTGTCAGTCAGGCACAGTGCAAGAAAGAAACACACAAAAATGAGCTATCTCCTTAACCTCCCTCCAGTGAGCTAGGATCAAGTCTAGGGGGCTAGATGGAGATCAAGATAGAACGTTATCCATAGCTCTGATCAGATGTTCAGTCCAAAAGGCTACAAGAAACAATTAATACAAAAGGAGGAAAACACACAGGCCTAAGAAAAGCTATGAGTTGGAGATCTCCCAAGCTGGCCCACAACCTCCTACAAGGGTGCAGAAGGAATGGACCCGAGTTGGCCCACAACCTCCTGCAAGGGTGCAGAAGGAGTGGACCCGAGTTACGAGTTGGAAATCTCCCAAGTTGGCCAGTTACCTAGGTAATGTGGGTACTGGGTGCAGACTTAAACAGGTGGCCGGTATCTGCATGGAGCCCTAGTGGGGGTGGATATTACAGTACAACAGAAGGAACCTACCCAGCTAATAGCCTCCAAACAGAGTGGGGGGTTGTGAATTGGAGTCAATCTCAGTATTGCCAGTAACATTGGATGCCATAAAATAGATCTAACAAGTACAAGCGAGCTGAACTAGAGCATAAGGAGGCTTAAATTGGGTGGGGATATGGCCTAGTGGCAAGAGTGCTTGCCTCATATACATGAGGCTCTGGGTTCAATTCCCCAGCACCACATATACAGAAAACGGCCAGAAGTGGCACTGTGGCTCAAGTGGCAGAGTACTAGCCTTGAGCAAAAAGAAGCCAGGGACAGTGCTCAGGCCCTGAGTCCAAGCCCCAGGACTGGCCAAAGGAAAAAAAAAAAAAAAGAAGGCTTAAATTTCATACTTATATAAAAGACTACTAAATCACCTCACTTAAAATTGGTTTCATTTTAAAAGTACCAGATGAACTGAGTGCCAGTAGATCAGGAATATAACCCCAGCTGCTTAGGAGGCTGAGATCTGAGAATCATGGTTCAAAGGGAGCAGGAAATTCCATGAGCCTCTAATCTTCAATTAACCACAAAAGGATGGAAGTGGTACTATGGTTCAAATCTTACAGTTCTAGCCTTGAGCAAAAGAAGCTCAAGGACACAGCCTAGAATGAGGTCAAGCCCCAGGACTAGCACACAAAAAAAGAAAAAAAAAAAACAAAAAACAAGTTCAGTATTACATGGCACTGTCTTCTATACACTGCCTGCATGGACTCTATCACAACAAAAGTTTTTCAGATTTAAATGGCCCAATGAGAGAGGATACACACTGATAGTGTTACTAATGACCATGTGTGAAATATCTGAAAATTGTCCATGATCTTATACCAAACAGCTGGGGTCATAGTGCAAATATTGTTATCTAGTACACAGAGAACTTTCAATCAACCACAAAACTGGCATCTCTCTGTTTCCAGCTATCTAGGTCCTATAAAATGAGATATTCCAGGGGTGGAGCCTCAGGGGTATTTCTCAAGTAGAGTACACATTAGTAGCAGGCTAAATACAGAAGAACTGAAAACCAGGACTATTCTGCTAGGTCTTTGTAGAAACACCATGACCTTGATGTTTTGTAAGTTATAGCCCCATGGAAAACACAGACTTTCATAGAGGTCCTCTGTACTTTATGAGAAACTATCCACCATTCACTCTACTGTGTTGTGCAATATCGTTCTTTAAAAGACTGAGAAAATAAAATCCCTAGACTACAGAATTAGGAAGAATGTCCCTTTAAAAACTAATAATAATAATGGGACTTGAAATGTGGCTTCATGGTAGAGTGCTTGCCTAGCATGCATGAAGCCCTCACTTTGATTCCTCTGTACCACATAAACAGAAAAAGAAAAAGAAGGAAGTGGTTCTGTGGCTCAAGTGGTAGAATGCCAGCCGTGAACAAAAAGATGCCAGGGACAGTACTCAAGCTCTGAGTCCAAGCCCTAGGACTGGCAAAAAACAATCAACTCATATACCTGCTATAAAAAGTGTGAATTTGTAGTAATGACACCCACAAGTTCATGTTTTCCACAACCAAAATTCAAATGAACAATTTTTCTGTAAACTGGGAGTGCTATCTTTGCTGTGTGTGAGAGGGTTTGTGTCCAGACCAATAACATAATGAATAGATAAAAATGTAACCCAAACTTACGTTTTTTACAAATGCTTTGCCTGTTCTGTGACAATGTTGCTCACCATGTATGTTACCTGAATAGACTTAAGAGTGAGCTGATATATAAACTGCCTTTCATGTAAAGTTAAAAAAGAGGCTAAAACAAACAAAAAAACGTAATTTAGTATCAGGAGATATATTCAGCAATATATATATATATATATATATATATATATATATATATATATAGTTAAGCCCTGAGTTCAAGCCTAGCAGTACTAGCATGCATGCATAAATGAATGGATGAATGGATGAATGAATGAATAAGTTAATTAATTAATTAAAAAGTAATAATAGATGTCCAGACCTTTGTCAAGTCTGTCTTATAATACACACCTTTTCCTGTGTTGGATACAAGGAAACTTGGAAGTACCTTACACAAGAGTCGTTATCTTGAAATGTTCTAGGCTTTAGCAAATGTTTCACCTTCTCTACTTATTTGGTAGATGTGTATATCTGTTAATTATGTTATAAAAACAATAAAAGCTTTGGTAATATTTATATAGTAACAACAGTAGTATATTAACAGTATATTAATGCATGTGAAACAAAACAAAACAACTTCAAGTAACACAAATTGATAAAAATTGTGCCCAATACTTTTTTTTTTTTTTTTTGCCAGTTCTGGGGCTTGGACTCAGGGCCTGAGCACTGTCCCTGGCTTCTTTTTTGGTCAAGCCTAGCACTCTGCCCCTTGAACCACAGCGCCACTTCTGGCCATTTTCTATATATGTGGTGCTGAGGAATCGAACCCAGGGCTTCATGTATACAGAGCAAGTACTCTTGCCACTAGGCCTTATTCCCAGACCCCTCAGTACTTATTTTTAATGAACAGAAAATGCAGTGAAAGTTTATAAATGTTTTTAAATATTAGAAAACTAGTCTTCTATTAAGAAATCTAAGCCAAATGGCAGTGGTTCATGCCTGTGATGTTGGCTAATCCTCAGGCTGAGATCCGAGGGTTATGATTCAAAGTAGGAAAGCCTATGAGGATCTCATCTCCAATTAAACCGCCCAAAGCTGGGGGTGTGTTTGTGGCTCAAGTGGTACAGGTCTCATCTTTGGCAAAAGAAGCTCTGGGACAGAGTAAAGACCCTGAATTCAAGCCTCTGGACCACCACCAAATAAAAGCCTAGAAGGGAGGGGAAGAGAGGGGAGAGGGAGGGAGGGAGGGAGGGAGGGAGGGAGGGAGGGAGGGAGGAAGGAAGGAAGGAAGGAAGGAAGGAAGGAAGGAAGGAAGGAAGGAAGGAAGGAAGGAAGGAAGGAAGGAAGGAAGGAAAGAAGGAAGGAAGGAATCGAACTATGGGAATGCCTGTAGCTCATGCCTGTAATCCTAGCTAATCAGGAGAATGAGATCTGAGGGTCACACCTCAAAGCCAGACTAGCTAGAAAAAGCCTGTGATATTCACATTTCCAATTGATTTACACCAAAACCAGAGGTATAGCTCAAGTGGCAGAGTACACACCCTGAGCAAAAATCCTCAAGGACAGAAAGAACCCAGGCTATGAGTTCAAGCCACAAACCGGCACAAATTTAGATTTCATTCACTTTTATAATTATATGTCCAGGTATAAGTTTCTAACTATTTTACATAGCTTATATATAGTGTATATATATATATAAATATGTATATATACATATATATAAAATATCTGTAATCCTGGATACTCAGGCGACTGAGATCTGAGGATCACAGTTTGATGAGAGCCTAGGCAGAAAAGTCTGTGATTCTCTGATCACCTATCAACCACAAAAAAAAAAATAATCCAATGTAGAGCTATAGCTCAAGTGGTAGACAGTTACGCTTGAGCTAAGAAAGCTCAGGGATAGTTCCAACTCCTTATGTTCAAGACCCAGGAATGGCAGTGAATTAAAAAAAAGATGGAACACCTCTAATCCTAATTGCTCAGGAGATTGAAACCTGAAGGATCATGGTTTGAAGCAAGCCTAAGCAGAAAAGTCTATGAGACTCCATCTTCAAAGTTATCAGCAAAATCAGAATGGTAGTATGTTTAAAGTAATAGAACATTAGCCAAATAAGCAAGCCCTATAACTAACAAACACAACAAAAAATTAGCTCAAGATCATTTAATGCTTACTACAGCAGTTTAATCAAATGAACTTCTATATCATTGATATTAACTAAAATAATTGACCACGGTTTTGAAAAAAAAGTATATAAATTGACATAACAGCTATACATATATATACACACAAATATTCACAAGAGCTACTTTAAAAATTATTTATGTACTTGAAACATAAAGCAAATATAAAATACCTGTATTTAAAAAAACAGCTTTAGTAATAGTGCTCATTGTGCTATCCTTTGAGTTTTATTCACAATTTTAAATCCTGATCATATTTTTACATCATAAGCAAATGGCCTTATCATTCCATTCTCCATAGGCAATGCCCAGCAAAATGCTATAAGACTACTGATCTGCACCTGCCTTTATATTAACTCTCCAAGCAGGGTTGGCTGCTTTGCCAAGCTTTCAATAAGTTTAATAAGGCTGTTTAAACAGTTATTAAACTCAAAATTCAGGAATTACTTGTATGCCTAATTTATATTGCTGTCAAGGTGATTATGTTAAAATGCATATGTTAATGTGCTTGAAAATATGTTTAAATCAAAAGAGAAGAAATATTCAAGTACAAATAAATACTCCAGAGGTAACACAAACAATGGCAGTTGTATAAAATATTTGAATATATTTCCCACCCTTAACCAGTTTAAAAACATTGGCTGAGGAAGCTACCATCACAGGAAGTGAATATATAAACACTATGCCTTAAGATTGGCAAATGACTAGATCCCAAACAACAAAGAAAAAAACCCAGTTTCATAGTGGGGGAAACTGCCCCTCAAAAGCAACAAAGCAATTTCAGAAACAACTCTGAAAAGAATTGAAGGCAATCACAACTCTGTGATACTATTCTTCAAACTAGTATTTGCTATTTTGGGCATGTGTTGAGAAATCTTAGTAATGATGATTTATTGCTACACATTTCTTTGGATCTTTGTAAGATGTATTGCCAAATACCTATACATCCTGTAATGCATTGGCTGGAAATAAAATCACCCAAATTCATTGGTCATTTCTCAGTAGTTGCTGGCTTCCTTTCATACACTTCAGGAAAGGCATATGGAAAAAATAAGTCTGTAAATAATGGAGTTCTCAATCATACACAGATCATGATATGTGCAAAATCTAATGCAATTTGTAATAGCACACTGGGATTTATTTTCTATTCAAAAGTCATGGATTTTTATGGTGAACAGAGTTGGAAACATTCAGTTTCATTAATTCACCATGCAACAGTAAAAGGCCTATTGTATAACGCATACTATGCTGTCTGTAGCTTATGGATATGGTTCAAATGAAACCAATTCGTTTCTTTCGGGAAGTTAGGGCCAATCCTTTTCTCTGATTCCAGCTAAAAATGCATGGCCACAAAATAGTGCTAGATTAATGCAAATTCATTCTCAATGCTAGAGATGCATAGGTTGTTATGGATGGTGGGTCAATAGCCACATCAAATCACACATTATTGTATATAAATTACACAGTATCATCCATCAAGAAACAAATAAGAGGGCTGGGGATATAGCCTAGTGGCAAGAGTGCCTGCCTTGGATACACGAGGCCCTAGGTTCAATTCCCCAGCACCACATATACAGAAAACGGCCAGAAGCGGCGCTGTGGCTCAAGTGGCAGAGTGCTAGCCTTGAGCGGGAAGAAGCCAGGGACAGTGCTCAGGCCCTGAGTCCAAGGCCCAGGACTGGCAAAAAAAAAAAAAAAAGAAACAAATAAGAGATCAAGTGGGTCCCTTCCCAGAGGCAAAAATCGAAATGAGAAAAGGAAGCAGACATGGATGAAACTAATATAGAAAGCAAGCAGGTGTGGTAAATATATGCACGATAAAATAAATGATTAAAGAATATAAGGGAATGATTTGAGGATGTGGCCAGTTAATGGTGGTTTATCAAAGGAATTTTAAAATATTTCCCTTTAGCAGAAAATAGTATGAAGAAATAGTGCCTTTTTGTTCAGACTGATTAAATAAATAGCATGTGAATTTGAAATTCATGCCTCTATTCAATATTCAAAAATGACTGTGCTCTGATAATGTTTAGGTAAAGTTATTAGTGTGTATATGTGTGTGATTATTTATATTTTTATTTTATTCGGGGCAGAACCAAAAAGCAATTAGTCATAACTGGTGAGTTAAGGAGGAAATCAGACCTGAGGGGACAAATATCTAAATTTATAATGAACATGAAGTTCAATAAATACTTGTGCAACAGCTTTAGAAACTGTTTTCATTAATATTCAAGGTAATTATGAATATCTGCCTGGGACTGATTAAATATACCTATAAGTAGAGGAAAACAATGGAATGACAAGAAAACATCTAGCTTTATGGAGAAAAGTTTTCTCTCCTCTGCAAATAATTACTAAGCATGATCCTACTTCCAATAGTAAAGAAAACTAGACTAGAGGTATGAAAACATGAAAGAGAGATGTTTATAGCTAGAATGCTTCCAAGGCCCAAAGAAATGTTTGCTTTATATAGGGAACAAGATGCACTTAATTTCCTTATGATGATCAACCTTCCAAATTCTTTTTCTTTTTAGCTATTCAAAACTAGTTTATGCTGCACACAGGATAGGAACTTTACTGCTGTTATTTTAATAGTTTTAAGGATTGTGTTCATTTGCATAATTGCAGGGCATGTAAAATCCACCTACTAATGCTAAACAATGCCGTATTTGGAAAAAAAAAAAAAAGGTCTTTATAGATAAATGTAAAAGGACCAGGATAACATTTATATTGAATGTGGGTGGGCCCCTAAACCCATTGAAAATATCCTTCCATTGGTGAGACAGATACTTATAAAAGGACATGTGATAGGGACAGGCACTGCTGTTTGATTGCCATTAGCCAAGGAATTCCACAAGGCAAGCTTGAAGACTTAAGAAGTTATTCCCTTAGAGCCTCTGGAAGAAGTTCCAAGGCAACTCCCTTGGTTCAGATTTCTGGCTACTTTCATTGTAAGAAATTACGTTTTTCTTCTTTTAAACAACTCTACTTATGATTGTTATAGATGCTCCAGGAAATTAAAATAGTAATGTTCAATGCTTTTATCATTTCACGGAGTATTTTACTACCATATGAAATATTAAATACTCAAGATAAATTATTTTTCAATGGAAAATTTTATTTCCTCTGCATCTTAATTTGTAAATAAACTGTTCTCATTCTTGGGTTTGTTCTTAACATTGGTTGCGTCTTTGCTCAAAATTATATTGCATCATTACTTTTATTTACATATTTGTTTTGTCCAGTAGGAAGATTAATTTATTGTTTGCTATGGTTTGCTGTAGCTGCTTATTTGCAAGTTTCTGTGAGGGAGTTTGGGCCTTTTATAGTGGAAGCTAACTAGGAATTAAAGTATGGTTTATAGAGAGTTTAAATCTGGTGGAAATAGGAGGTATAGTTTATACTATGGAGTGATTATAGGCATTTACAAGAAATAAAAGGAGTTTGTCTAATTAAAATAAATTAGGAACTCTGATAATAAAGTTAAGTAACTTTCCTTCCCAAAGCAATTCCACAAGCATTATTTAAAATCCATGCTAATGTTCACAGTAAATTTCAAAGAGGAAATTCTGTACTACATTTTTAGAAGTTTTTTAACCATTTGATATAAACACATTTCCTGTACCACCAGTGTAACTTTGCAAATAAAAACTATATTTAAACTATTTATTATTGACAAAGCTTAGAAAAATGTGCAGAACAAGAAACTTACAAGATGGTTAATTTAGAAGAGGAAAATTGAGATGTGGGCTGAACTGACCTTGTTTTTTTCAAAACTTTCCCCTTTTAATCTCTCCTCTAATCTTTGATTCACTTTCACTTCCCTTCCCTATAGCTTCTCTAATCTTTTAAAAAGCCAATCTTTTCTTATGATAGTCTCTTTAAGCCCCTCCTCCCCTGCTTCAGTTGTAACAATCCAGTTTACATAAAAGAAAATGCAAATACTAGCCAAAGGCACAAAAAATAATGCTTTTAAAAGAAAGACCCCACCCAGTCAGGGATTTCAGTCTTGGAGTCTGAAAATAACCCCAGGTATCCAGTTAAAGGCACATCACAAATGGATATTGTTGAGAGCTTAACTTCTTCCTCCAGGACAAGGTAGGAAAGAACCAGTTTTCTTCCATCTACTTCTGCAGTCAACAGTAGACTTATTCAGATTTTGCTACCAATTATCAACGTGTGTGTGTATGTGTGTATGTGTATGTGTATGTGTGTGTGTGTATGAAGCTAGTACTGGAATTTGAATTCGGGGCCTGAGCATTGACCTTGAGCTTTTTTGCACAATGCTAGGTCTCTACCACTTGAGCCACAACTCCAATTTTTGGTAGTTATTGGAAATCATTCTCCCATACTTGCCTACCCTTCAAACCTCCATCCTCAGGTCTCGGCCTCCTGACTAACTAGGATTATGGGCATAACACATCAATGCCCAACCTATCTTGATTTTATTGTTTGCTTCCACCATGCACATATGTTCAGATTATTTTGGGACAAATATTAATTTTTCAGGAGAATAGCTGTTATATGTGAATTAAATCACCAGATACAAAGAAGCAGCATTTTCAGAGGTTGAATTAGGAGTCTTTATTAGAAAACTGGAGACTGGGGCTGGGAATATGGACAAGTGGTAGACTGCTTTCGTATACATGAAGCCCTGGGTTCAATTTCCTCAGCACCACACATATAGAAAAAGCCAGAAGTGGCGCTATGACTCAAGTTTTAGAGTGCTAGCCTTGAGCAAAAAGTAGCCAGGGAGAGTGCTCAGGCCCGGAGTTCAAGCCCCAGGACTGGCCAAAAAAAAAAAGAAACCTGGAGACTGCAGGAAGGCACTTACTCCCAACTTGCAGCATCAAATATACTTCCCACTGTTAGAAAACCCAGCCACGGGGCTGGGGATATGGCCTAGTGGCAAGAGTGCTTGCCTCGTATACATGAGGCCCTGGGTTCAATTCCCCAGCACCACAATTCCCCAGCACCATGTATACAGAAAATGGCCAGAAGTGGCGCTGTGGCTCAAGTGGCAGAGTGCTAGCCTTGAGCAAAAATAAGCCAGGGACTGTGCTCAGGCCCTGAGTCCAAGCCCCAGGACTGGCCAAAAAAAAAAAAAAAGAAAAGAAAACCCAGCCACGAAGATAGTAAAGCAAAGAAAGAGCAGAAAAACAATACCAACAAATCATATCAACTCAAATGGAGAGCAGAAGTGGAATGCTATGGTGACCTTAGGAGAGCCAGGAGACAGGAAGTATGGTTGCAAAATGATGCATGAGCTGGTTGTGTGGAAACCAAGTGAAAGGTGTAAAGGAACCCCTTTTTGTGTCCCTAGAAACAGCAGGCTTAGACAAAGTAGTGGGCCTGGGGAAGGGCAAACCTAGGCCTAATAATGGGACCCCAAAGCAGCTTGACCTGAGCTGTTTGACCTTGGCAAAAGAAAGGAATGAGGAAGACCACTCACTTTAGGGGAAGTTCCAGGAAGAGAAAGATTTAAAGTTAATTGAAGCCAGTCATACCCAGAACCAAGAATTGTATTGCTTTGTTTATAGAGTTTACTGGGATTGTAATCACTAACAGAAATTGTGCTTCTGTATGTCTGCCTGCTTGCTTTGCCTAAACTTTCCACACCACCTGCTTGTGGTACTTGTGATTCTGTAGAGTTGAAGTAAACCCCTTTTTTTGAGGTAGTAGCCATTTTGTTGACTGTTTAAACTATAAGTAACCCAGGCCACCAATTATCCCGGCTAGCAGAACAACCTTATTAGGGCCCAGCTGGTCAGGAAACTCCCAGCTTAACTCCAACCGCCTGGAAATGCTTAACTCTTAACTGCCCCGGAATGCCTGTAGCCCTGAGCCAATCAGATTTGTACTCATATCCTAATCTTGCTTAAACACCTGATTGCTGTAACTTTGTGGTTTTTTGCCTTTATAAGCCCTGTGAAATTTCAGCTGGGGCTTTCCTCCTAACCTCTGCTGCTGCATCGGAGTGTAGGATGAGGCCCAAGCTGCAGCCCGCCTGAATAAAGCCTTGCTTTTGCATTTCGGAACGTTTGTCTCTCGGTGGTCTTCTTGGTGGTCTTCTCGAGACTTGGGCATAACATTCTTAACTGCATGACCACCTGTGAGTGCACATGTGATACTTGCTTTTAAAAGCCCAGCCCTATTTGGCCCCTGTGCTGTTTGTCACCATCCGGGTTTTGGCAAGCTGTTCAAAGCTAAAAAAAAAAACTACTAGCCCAATTGATTGAGTACTGGTGACTATTGTTGTGGGTTTGAGACCCACCTGGGTACCAGTACACAAGAATTGGAGCCTAAACAGTGTCCAGGTCAAGGTGCATGGTCACAGGGCGCTCCATAGTCTGAGTTCTTGGCACAGAACTGGCAGGTCCAGTAACCTATTGTCCAATTCCCCATCCCTGACTCTAAGAATTCAGGCAGGCCCATCACATGGGGACTTCAGCCACCAAGAAGACAAGATGGCACCAGTTAAACTCAATTCCCTATCATCCACCATGTTGCCAACATGGCACCAGTTAGACCCACTATCCTTATTTCAGAATATTAAAAAGAAAGATTTGAGGACAAGATTCAAATAGTAGATAAAAGGCCATGAGGGCTAAATTGAAAACTTTTATATAAATACTTAAAAGGAGTGATGGTCAAGTAAAAATGAAAGGGCAAAAGGTAGCTTACTAGACTCAAAGGAAAAGACATTGGTATTCTGTTTCTTCTCCCATACATAGACACACCAATGGACTGCCTTATTGAAGTAATAGTAAGCCATGCCATAGAAGCCAAATGTGATTCAATACGCCCCACCTTGGGATAGTGACTATGGCCCAAATGCTGGTCCTGGGAGAGGCCAAGGAGAAGTTAATGCTCCTAAGCCACTCTCTAGATTACACTTTGCTACCTTCTTGGAAGCTAGAATGTACCTGACCATTGATCACCTACCATAAGGCATTAATGACTATGTTAAAAAGGGCCCAACCTGACAAAAAGGACTATCAGACTACCTGCTACCACCTCTGAACTCCCTGGTGATTTGGAATGTTTTAAGTATCCAATCTTATCGAACGTTGTCCCCAATTTTTCCTAACTAAGGCAAGGTTTGTAACCTGGGGGGAAAAAAAACACCTAAGGATGGCAAGGCTGGAGATGGCTGAGGATGGGCTAAAGGTCTCTCTTGCCCCAGCATACCTGGGACCAGGTAAGTAAACTCTTATCTCTTCTATAGGCTTGGACCACTAAACTTACCTATCACTTTTACTACACTCATATCTTACCTGAAATCTTCTCATGTTAAACATAAAACCTAATGTAGATTAGCAGAATTTATTGTAATATATTTTGATGCCATGACTCAGATTAAGTAAGTTTTTTGACTACTCCATTGGAAAGTAACTCAAACTCCCTTCTCTTTCAAGTTGAGATGAATGCTAGCTATTTCCATGGTCCAGACACTTGTCCTTTTACCTGGAGTCCCCTGCATTCTTGTTGCTGAATCAGATCTAGTGTGTGACTTGTGTATTTTCTCTTTGACTTGATGAAACATGGTATTTCTGACTTGATTATATAGCTCTCTGAGTTGAGGACATGCAAATGTGCTCAACACTGTAAACACTTTGTTTAATTTTTGCATGCCAGTGTTGCAGCTCCACTGCCATCTGCTGCCACCATTGCCTGCTTGCTTGCGAGTCTCAGCAATTTGAGGAATGAATTCTAGGACAGGGAAGGGAAGGAAAAGTGTGAAGAACTTTATTCAGAAGTGAAACATCTTGTTTGAAGGTCAATACCTCTGCTCTATCACTTGTTTTGCACTGGTAGTTTTCTTTAGGAAGCTCTCAGTCTAGGATTCTGATACTCTGGTATGAGCTCTGATTAGATGCCCTTATTATAATTAGATATTTTACAAAGGGATACTTATTGATCAAGTCCCACAACATCCCAATTTTGATCTGTGTGTGTGCGTGTGTGCGTTTGTGCATGCGTGTGTTGCTGGTACACAGTGCCTCAGGTTCTTGCTTAGAATATTTGTTCATCACTGGTGTTTAACCACTTGAGATTTGCCTCCAATACTAGTGTTTTGCTGTTGTAATTGAAAATCAAGTCCAATTGTCTTATGGATAGATTCAAACTGAGATTCCCTGATCTCAGCCTCCTAAATAGCTAGGATTGTAGGTGTGAGCCGCTACTGCCCAGTTGCAACAGAACATTTTTAAGATAATATTTTTGAAAAACTATATGGAGATGGATGAACGGCTTATGTGATAAGGCCTAACAAGTGTAAGGCCCACTGTGGCACTTGAACTCAGAGCCAGAGCTCTGTTGCTGAGCTCATTTGCTCAAGGCTAGCACTCTACCACTTTGAGCCACAGCACCACTTCTGGTTTTCTGGTGATTAACTGGAGAAAGGAGTCTCTCAGACTTTCCTGCCCAGGCTGGCTTTGAACTGCAATCCTCAGATCTCAGCCTCCTAAATAGCTTGGATTATAGGCATTCACAACTACTGTCAGGCTTATATTAGTCATTTTTGAGATGCCTCTTTATGCCTGGGGCAAGTGGACTGAAATTTTTCTATTTGTGGTTCCTAGTGTCACTGTGAGGACAATCACATGCTACTCAATCATAATGTTGTATTACTCCATACCTTGGAATGAGAAGTACATGCTATGGCACCTAAACACCAGTTGAGATAGACACTCATGAACTTTTACGCCAAGGTTTTCCTTGAACCATGACCTCAATCTCTACCTCAAAAGTAGTTAGATTTACAGGCTTATGCCACTGTTCCAAGATACTGATTTATGCATATTCTAATTTTTTCTTTTAACAATACTAGGGATTGAAGTCAGTGTCTCCTGGAAGCAAGACAAGTAATTCACCACACGAAAACATGTCATGAACCTCAGCCCACACATTTAAAAAAAAAATTTTGCCAGTCCTGGGGGTTGAATTCAGGGCCTGGGTGTTGTCTCTGATCCTCTTGGTGCACAAGGCTAGCAATCTACCATTTGAAGCACAGTGGAACTTCCGGATTTTTTTGAGTAGTTTATTGGAGAAAGAGATTCACAGACTTTACTGCCAGGGCTGGTTTCAAACCATGATCGTCATATCTCAGCTTGCTAAGTAGCTAGGATTATAGACTTGAGCCATGAGTGCCTAGCTTTCAAGTAACTTTAAGATGGACGAATTTACTTAATTTCTCTGACCATGAAAGTCCTCATCTATGATATAGGAACAATAAAAATAATACTTATTTGTTTGTCTATTCTGAGGTATTTAACAAACTGGGGGAGGGTACATTTTTTATACAGAGATAGATGCAGGTGTGTTCTTATAATTTTTTAATATTTGAAAAGATGACTACTACAAGATACTCAAGAAGACACTTGTAGGTGGGGAGATGAAGTCTAAAATTGAAGAGGTCTGAATTGGAGATGTAAACTTAGATATTACTGGGATTATACAAACACATTAGAAGTTCCACATCAACCTATTGAAAACATTAAGGATAAAATATTACATCTGCAGAAACATGTAGATTCTACTTATCATGTCATTATTCCCTAAACAATCCATTACAAGAAATATTTTCATAGTATTTACATTGTGTTATTATAGGCAATCTAGAAACAATTTAAAGTATGAAAGGTGTGATTATATGCAAATATTGTACTATTTTATATAAGAGACATGAGCATCTAAAGAGACAGCTATCTCCACAAACATACATAACTGCATCTCTACCACAGTGGCAAATAATAACTATTTTATGAATATAAAAATGTTAACTATTACTATTTTTGTGTATGCAAGTACTGTGCTTGAGCTCAAAGGCCTGGGCATTATCCCTTTTCCCTCCACTCTGTGTTTGTTATACAGCTCAACTTCTGGCATTTTGTTGGTTAATGGGAGATAAGAATCTCACAGCACTAACTGCCAGGGCAAGCTTCAGACAACATTCCTCAGGTCTCAGCCTCATTGGTAGTTGGGACTATAGGACCATAGCCACCTGTACCTAGCTATTATTTTTTTAAAATAAGCATATAAAAATCCACTAAGCCAGGTGATGGTGGCTCACTTCTGTAATACAAATTACAGAGAAGGCTGAAATTTGTTGTGGCTCAAAGTCATCCCAAGGGAGAAAATTCTATAGGTTTTTCTAAGGTTGTGCCCCCCCCACCTCTTCAATTTGTTTTTTTTTTGGGGGGGGGGGGGGAGGGAGAGTCAACCAGAGGCTTGAACTCCAGGCCTGGGTGCTGTCCCTGAGCTATTATTATCTCAGTGTTTCGAGCCACAACTCCGCTTCTTGATTTCTATTGGTTAATTGCAGATTAAAAATTTCAGAGACTCCTGCTCAAGCTGGCTTTGAACCACAATTCTCAGACCTCAGCATCCTGAGTAGCTAGTACTACAAGTGTGAGCCACCAGTGCCTGGCCTGTGAGACTCTTAACTCCAAACACCAAAAAGCTGGAAGCAGAGCTGTGTCTCAAGTAGTAGATCCCTAGCCAAGAACAACAACAAAAAAAATGAGGGACAGTGCCCATACCCAGAGTTCAAGCACCGGATCTGCAACAAAAACAAAGACAAAGCAATCAAATGTGAGCTTTAATGAGAGCTAGTGAACATGAACACTATAGGTTTAGGGAATGAAAATAAAAAATTCCTCATAGAAAGCTTGGGTGTGTGTCTGTGTATACATGCATGTACATGCATCCACACATGGGAGCAACAAGAACATACATATACACATGTGCAATACCCATACCAGTTCTGGGGCTTGAACTCAGGGTCTGAGCAATGTCCCTGACCTTTGCTTTCTATTGGTTCATTGGCAGTCAGTCTCATGGACTTTACTGCCTCAGCTGGCTTTCAACCATGATCTTCACATCTCAGCATTCTAGTAGCTATAGAATTACTGGAGTGAACCATCAGCTCAGGACATAGTAACCTTTTTCAGTTTGGTATTACATAAAAGTATGTAGAACTCAAGTATTAATCATTATGCTACAAATATTGCCAAATATAACTAAATATTAGGTAAGGGTTAAAAAATGATCATAATGACAATAGTAGTAATAGCTTGGATTGAAATTTTTAAATGTATTTTCCCCTTGTTTAGAATCAAGTTCAATATATTCATATGTCATAGGCCTATGAGTCATAAAAATGCATTGTGATCATTGTTTTTCTTGTTCAAACTTCAATGTTTCTTCCCAAATAACTTTGCCATATTTATTCAGAATATTTACCTTAAACTCAAAATATTTATCTCATGTACAGGGTATAAATGAAAGAAGAATCATTCCCATGCAGGCTAAGCAAAATTGAAAATGTGTGCATACCAAGTAAGCGGACAAAATGAATTTTTAAGACCTGCTTTATCTAATATGTACCAAGTGACTGTTTACTTCTTTAAAATTTCTGTTATTTCAATTCAAATTATATTGCAACCTGCTTGAATATACAGTCCCTTACCTGAAACAGAATCCCACTAAAGCATACAAGTCCATTCCAAAAAAAAAAAGAGAAGGAAATGGCTAATTAGCAAAGCCTAAAATTGTCTGTGAAGGCTCAGAGGAAGGGCTGGTGCCATAGCTTAAACCTGTACTTGAAAAACAGAGCTACCAAGGATTTACATTTAAGAGTAACCTAGACAAACTTAGACCTCTACCAACTCAACCAATTACAAAAAAATAAATGGGTGCCATGGCACACATCTGTCATTCCATTAACATAGGAGATATAGTCCAGGCTAGACCAAGTATAATCACAAGGCCATATTTGAAAAATATCCATAGAAACTGGGGGCATGTCTCAAGTGATAAAGGACTTATGCCCCCCCCCCTTAAAAAAAAGATTGCCTTATAGGCTTGAGGTAAAGTTAATTTTCTGCCTGGAATTCAAGTTTGCACATATTAGTTTAGTGTATCAGTTTGTCGGTACATATAGTATGTTAACTATCTGAACAAAAAGGGCTTTATGGTTTTTATAGAATTTTGCCTGGCTCTGGAATTGTATTAGAGGTAACAAAATGTGTACCTGTCATCCACTGGCCAGTTAAATCAACCGACAATTTCAAGAGTATCCTATAGGGCTGGGAATATGGCCTAGTGGCAAGAGTGCTTGCCTCCTATACATGAAGCCCTAGGTTCGATTCCCCAGCACCACATATATAGAAAATGGCCAGAGGTGGCGCTGTGGCTCAAGTGGCAGAGTGCTATCCATGAGCAAAAAAAGAAGCCAAGGACAGTGCTCAGGCCCTGAGTCCAAGCCCCAGAACTGGCAAAAAAAAAAAAAAAGAGTATCCTATAATTAGTCATGAATTTCAGACCTTAAGAGTTCCTACATTTAAGTGATATAAAACAAAATCGGGAAAAGCGGGGGGGGGGGGGGGGGGTGAATGTGAAGATTGAAGATGCGGCTCAACACATGAATAGAAAATACAAAGCCCTTAGTTCAAAGTCCACTATTGACCAGGAAAAAAAAAAACACACAAAAACACTTTTTTTTTTTTGTTTTGGTGATAGTCATGTAGCCCTTGGGTTTAAATTCAGGGCCAGAGCATTGTCCCTGATGTCATCTATTAAAGGCTAGCACTCTACCATTTAGAGGCACAGCTCTAATTCCACCTTTTTGGTAATTATTAGATATAAGAATCTCACAGACTTTCTTGCCTGGGGTGT